>NC_051069.1:51437010-51687142 GCF_004664715.2 Peromyscus leucopus | reverse complement strand
ACTATTTGCAGATGATATGATAGTATCATGAGTGAACTCCTACAGCTGATAAACTCTTTCAGTAAGGTGGCAGGATACAAGATTAACACAAAAAATCAGTAGCCCTCCTATATACAAATGATAAACGGGCTGAGAAAGAAATCAGAGAAACATCCCCCTTTATAATAGCCACAGATAATATGAAATACATTGGGGTAACTCTAAGTAAGTAAGTAAAAGACCTGTATGATAAGAACTTTAGGTCTCTGAAGAAATAAATCAAAGAAGATATCAGAAAATGGAAAGATCTCCCATGCTAATGGATAGGTAGAATCAACATATTAAAATGTCAATCTTACCAAAAGCAATCTATAGACTCAACGCAATCCCCATCAAAATTCCAACACGATTCTTCACAGACTTGGAAAGAAAAATACTTAACACTATATGGAAAAACAAAAAAATCTAAGCTAGCTAAAAGAATCCTGTATAATAAAGCAACCTCTGGAAGCATCATGATCCCTGACCTCAAGCTCTACTATAGAGCTATAGTAATAAAAACAGCTTGGTACTGGCATAAAAACTGACATGTGGACGAATAGAATTGAATTGATGACCTTGACAATAATCCACACATCTATGAACATAAGATTTTTGACAAAGAAGCCAAAACTGTACAATGGAAAAAAAGAAAGCATCTTCAACAAATGGTGCTGGCATAATGGGATGTCAACATGCAGAAGACTGCAAATAGATCCATATCTGTCACCATGCACAAAACTCAAGTCCAAATGGATCAAAGACCTTAACATAAATCCAGTTACACTCAACTTGATAGAAGAGTCAGTAGGAAGTAGTCTGGAACAGGAGACCACTTCCTAAATATAACACCAGTAGCACAGAATGAGAGCGACAATTAACAAATGGGACCACCTGAAACTGAGAAGTTTTTGTAGAGCAAAGGACACCATCAATAAGACAAAATGACAGCCTACAGAATAAGAAAAGATCTTCACCAACACCACATCTGACAGAGGGCTGATCTCCAAAATATATAAAGAACTCAAAGAGCTAGACTCCAAAATACTGAACAATCCAATTAAAAAATGGGCTACAAAGCTTAACAGAATTCTCATCCTAAGAATCTCAAATGACTGAAAGGCATTTAAGGAATTGCTCAACATCCTTAGTCATCAGGGAAATGCAAATCAAAACAGCTCTGAGATACCATCTTACACCTGTCAGAATGGCTAAGATCAAAAACACTGAAAACAGCTAATGTTGGAGAGGATATGGAGCAAGGGGAACACTCCTTCACTGTTGGTGGGAATGCAAACTTGTATAACCACTGTGGAAATCAGTATGGCAGTTTCTCAGAAAATTGGGAATAAGTCTTCCTCAAGATCCAGCTATACCATTCTTGGGTAATACCCAAGAAATGCTCAATCTTACCACAAGGACACATGCTCAACTATGTTCATATCAGCATTGTTTGTAATAGCCAGAACCTGGTAACAACCTAGATGCCCCTCAACTGAAGAATGGATAAAGAAAATGTGGCACATATACACAATGGAGTACTACTCAGCAGTAAAAAACAATGACATCATGAAATTTGCAGGCAAATGGATGGAACTAGAAAATATCATCTTGAGTGAGATGACCCAAACTCGTAAGGACAAATATAGTATGTACTCTCTCATAAGGGGATACTAGATGTGAGGAAAGGGATGGCCAGACTACAACCCACTACTCTAGAGAGGCTAGCTAACAGGGAAAGACCCTAGCAGGGACACATGGATGACCCTGTGAAGGAGAAGTGGATGGGATCTACATGAGTGTACTGGGTATGGGGGGGCAGCAGAGTGTGAGGAGTGAGAGGATGAGAACATAGAAAAATGGGAAGGTCAACCTGGAACAGGATAATGTGGGAGGGCAGGGAGGAAGATACCATGATAGATGAGGACATCATGGGAATGGGAAGAAGCAGGGTGCTGGGGAGGCTCTCAGGAATCCACAAGGATGACTCACCTTGGTCTGCTGGCAGTGGTCCAGAGGGTGCCTGGACTAGTCTACTCTGGTGACTGGTCTAGCAAATAACATGGCTGTCATCATAGAGCCTTTGTCCAGTGACTGATGGGGGCAGATGCATGTAGATGTAACCAACTATCTTATTAAATAAGAAACACAGAACCAATGCAAAGAAGAAAGCCGAGAGATCAGAGCTAAGAGCCTTACCCTGCAGCTAGCCTCTTCAGTCAAGAGACCTCTCAGAAAGAAAGACCTACTTCCTGTCTGTTTGTCTTTATATAGACTTTCTGTTCTGCCTTCTCATTGGTTGTAAACCCAAACACATGACTGCCTCATCACTGCCTGTATGTACAGCCCTCCAGGTCTTCTATGGTATTGAGATTAAAGGCGTGTGTCTCCAATGTTGGCTGTATCCTTGAACACACAGAGATCTACCTAGCTCTGACTACCAAGTGCTGGGATTAAAGGTGTGCACCACCAATGCCCAGCTTTTGCTATGGCTCTAATAGCTCTGACCCCCCCGGGAACTTTATTTATTAACATACAATTAAAATCACATTTCAGTACAAATAAAATACCACCATAGATGCAGAGATCCACAGCCAGGCACCAGACTGAGCTCTGGGAATCCAATTTATGAGAGGAGAAAATCTGCAGGTGAGGGATGTTGAGATCATGATGAGGGGATGTGCATAGATGACGGACCACACTAGTGGAAGCCCATGAACTGTGGACTGGTGGCTATGGAACCCCCAGGGGACTGGAATAGGCCCCCTGGATAAGGAAGATGGTTGTTTGGCTCAAACTGTTTGGAGGCACCCAGGCAGGGGATTGGAATCTGTCCCTGGTGCATTGGTAGGCTTCTGAGAATCTGGTGCCTGTGGTGATGCCTTGCACAGCCTTGGTGGAGTGGGAAGGAGCTTGGACCTGCCTAGGCTCAGCGTGCCGGCTCTGCTGACTCCCCATGGGAGACCTTGATTTGGGGGATGTGGGGATGTGTGTGGCTTGGGAGATAGGGCTGGTAGGTGGGAGGGAGGAGGAGGAATCTGTAGGTGGTATGTGGAGTGAGTAGAAAATTTCTTAATAAAGAAGAATGAAAAAAAAGTAAGTTAGCAATAAAATTACTACTAATGACATTCTGCTGTGTTCATAGGTCAATGCCTTGCTCATCCATCTTCAGAGAAGCTTTTCCTTGAAGCATATGAAAACAAAATCAGAGACCCAGAGCCAGACAATATGCATAGAGTGAGAGAACTTGGAACACTCATCCCTAAATAGGATATTTCCATCAAAATCATCCACTCAGGGATCAGTGAACCCTCTGTAAAAAGACACAAAAACAGTGTAAGAGCCAGAGAGGATGGAGAATTCCAAGGTAACAAGCCCTCTAAATAGGGTCAACTGAAATATGAACTCACAGAGACTGGGGCAGCATGCACAGGACCTACACTAAGTCATCCTTGTACTGGCTGATTTTGTGTGTCAACTTGACACAAGCTAGAATCATCAGAGTGAAAGGAGCCTCAGTTGAGGAAATGCCTCCATGAGATCCAGCTGTAAGGCATTTTCTTGATTAGTGATCAATGGGGGAGGGACATGCCCCTGGTGGGTGGTACCATCCCTATGCACATGGTCCTGGATTCTATAAGAACGCAGGCTGAGCAAGCCAGGGGAAGCAGTTCTCCTCCATGGCCTCTGTATCAACTCCTGCCTCCACATTCCAGCTCTGTTTGAGTTTGTGTTCTGACTTCCTCCAGTGATGGACTATGATCTGGAAGTGTAATCCAAATAAACCCTTGCCACCCCAACTTGCTTTTTGGTCATGATGTTTCATCAAAGCAATAGAAAGCCTAACTAAGATAATCCTAGAGCTAAAAGAAGAATTGGCACCTGCCCCCCATCCCTAACCCAGAGCTATCTTCAAATAATAGCTACTTGTAAATGAAATTTTAGTTTTCTCCAAGGGAGTCTCATTTTGGAAACAAACTGCTCTTATGGGTAGGCTGCATGCCAATCAATAGATAGTCAATGATTAAATGCACTCAATGGCACCTTTGGAGGTTCCTTGTCTCATAATGCTGTGTCACAAATTCTCCTTGTTTTTATATTATTTTATTTTCCTTTTCTTTTCTTTCTTTCTCTCTTTTACCCTCCTAGTCCTTTATGTTTATACTGTTGCTTCCAGCTTAGTGTGTTTTAATAGGTTTCCTGAAAGTGTGATGAATGCAGAGGGTCTCTGCTTCAATATCTGTTCCTGGTGCCTTTTCTTGGGATCCTTCCCTTATGTTTATTTTCATTGTTGTTCAATTCTGATGTGTTCATTTTTGTTTATCTTGCAGCATTTTTTATTATTATCACTTAGAAATCTATTTGTTTTCTAATAGGAAATAGAAATAGGGTTGGACTGTATAGGAGGTTGTATAGGGAGTAACTCAGAGGAGTAGAGGATGGGGAACCGTAATCAGGATACATGTAGAAAAATCTGTTTTCAATAAAAGGGGAGATAATAGTTTTACTTCTTTATTTTCTGCTTAAAACCTTTACCTTCTTTTCTTCAGTTAGGACTCTGGCAGAAACCAAGTGTTATGTTGAAAAAGAGTAACGGAGTGATCATCCTGATTTACTCCTGATTTTAGAGGATGTGCTTCAAAGTTTTCTTCAATAATCATGATGTCAGCTCTTTGACTACTGTATGATACCTTTATTTTGCTAAGACATGTACCTGTGTCCGTAAAATATTGTATTTTTCCAAAAATCTTTTCTGCATCTAGTGAAAAAACATGTAGTTTCTTCCCTTAAATTTATTTCTGAAGTGGATTACATTTATTGATTTACACATACTGCCACACTCCTACATCTTTGGGATGAATCAGACCAGGTAATTATGTATGATCATTTTGAATTACATTTTGCAAGAATTTTTTTGAGAATTTTAGCATCTATGTTCATCAGATACATTAGTACACTCTTTGGAGGATCTTTATCTCATTTCGCTAACAAGGTAATATCACCTTTCAGAAAAAGAGAAATCCTCGAAGTTTTCTTCCATCTTCTATTTTTTGGATCAATTTAGTAGAGAATTAGTGTTAATTTTTGACAGTAGAAGCACTCTGAGCTTTTTTGGAGGATTTTTAATAACTGCTTATATCGGTTAACTTTTCTGTTTTTGTTCCTGTGAGCCAGGAAATTTACACAATAATATATTAGAGCTTATAAGATTTAAGAGGAAGATTTGATAGTGATGGGATAGGCATGGCTTCAGGCTGACTGAGCAGGAAACTAGTTGATATTATCTTCAAGTGCAAACATGAAGCAACAACCAAACTGGAAACACATCAAGACTACAAACTCCCAAGCACACCCAAGTGATGTACTTCCTGCAGCAAGGCTACACCATTTCCCAACACAGGGTCTCTAACAGAGGATCAAATGTTTAAATACCTGAACCTATGTGAGACATTTATCATTAAATCACTTCACTGCTTCTATACCAGTGGTTATCAAGTATCTGTTTAAACTATTTGCTTCATTTTGGTTTAACTTTAGTATATCATACATCCATTTCTTATAGGTTTTCCAGTTTTATGGAATATAAATTTTAAAGTATGTCATCATTATGATTTTCTTCAGTGTCTGTTGTAATGGCTCCCTTTTCATCTCTAATTTTATTAACTTATGGGTTTATTTTATTTGGTTAATTTGGCTGTTTGGTCAATTTTGTTGACTATTTCAAAGAACCAACTTTTCATTTCATTGATTCATTTGTGTGTGTGTATATACATCATTAATTTCAGACGATTTTAATTATCACTTCACATCTACTATCTTGGGATTTTTGTTGTTGTTGTTGTTGTTGTTTTTCCAAGGATTCCAGGTACATCACTAAGTTATTAATTTGAAGTCTGTCAGCTTTTATATATAAGCATTTGGTGTTGTAAACTTCCTTCTTAGGACATCCTTCATCATGTAATATACGTTTCATGAGTGTTTTTCATTTTCATGAGTTCTAGGAATGTTTACATTTCCTCCTTGACTTCTTCCTTGATCTACCTAATTATCATTCAGTAGTGTGTTGTTTACTCCATTGTATAGTTCATGTATTATCTATTTTGATATGCAGCTCTATTCCATTGTGGAAGTTGTTTTGGTTTTCCTATATGTGGTGAGATTTGATTTGTGTCTTAATATGTTATAAATTTTGCAGAAAGCCCATGATATGCTGAGGTTAATATGGATTTTTTTAGAATTTTAGACAAATGTTCAGCAGATATCTGTTAGGTATGTTTGATTTATGATGTCATATAACTCTAGTACATCCTTTCTTTGATGTGTTTTTGTCAGGATGACTGATCTACTGGTGATATTTGGATATTAAAGTCTCCCACAATTACTGCTTTTAGGATAACAAGCAATTTTGTGCCAGTACACATATTGATATGGAAAGTTTTTAATCTAGTATAAATATAATGTCTCTTATGAATTTGAATGTACCTATGTATATATGTTTAGAATTGATGTGTATATGTTTAGAATTAGAATATTTTCTCAGTGGATTATTTCTTTAGTGAGTATGAAGTCATCATCATTGTCTCTTATTAGATTTGGTTTCAAATCTATTTCATCAGATATGGATTAGAACAGCTTGCCACTTCTATTTTAGTTTCATTTGCTTGGAATAATTTTTTTCATCATTTTACACTAAAGCAGTGTCCATCATTAGTGGAGTTTTCTTAGAGGGAGCAAGAACACATCTGTATAAGAAGGCAAACACTCGCACATATACAATTAAAATAAAAATGTTACCAGTTTCTACCCCAGGCCCATGAGACAAGAAGAGCAACAGCTCTGGACCACTCCATGTGGCTGGGGTGAGCAGGACTCAACCAAAAACCACCCACGGTTTCTAGCCTCTGGAGCCAGGCAGTTGGGAAACACTATGGTGAGCAAGTACAGGGTGGGGAGGTGGAAGAGCGAGAGAAGCAGAGCAGTTCATGGGCTAGGTGGAGGGGCAGATCTGCACTTCATCTGGGCAAGACAATGGAGCTGGCCCTGGTGGTGTAAGTGTGAGTGAGCTGGACTAGAGGACTTAAGAGCATGAGAACTGGCCTCATTCCTTGGTACAGGCTGCATTGGGTGGCCTGGCTGAAACAGTGCTGGAGAGCTCAACTGAGTGGTGACAATGGGGGAGAGCTGTCAGGCTGACCAACCCAGCTACCACCCAGGCCCAGAACCAGGGCTATGAGTTGACCCACCTCAACATCCACCTCATCTGTGAACTGTTAGAGCATGTGAAAGGAACGAACCTACAGATTCAAAACTGCAAGATCTCCATGACACCAGACAACAGGATACCTAAGAGGAGCCCCAGTGAAAGCCCCTTATTGATAGTGTAAAAGAAGCCAGAAGCTTCAACCAGACCAATGACTCATGGCAAAGAGTACTTGCAAGTGAGGATGAAAGGACTAAAGGGTGAAATGTGTGACTAAGCAGGTCACACCACAGCTTCCACCACCGGTGACGACGACGATGACATTCTTCTCTTTGTTGTTGTTGTTGTTGTTCTGTTTTTGTTTTGTTTGTTTTATTTGGTTTTTTATTTTTCCTTTAAATTTTGTTTTGTTTTGGGGAAGGCTGCAATGGTGGATGGTGGAAGTGGGAGTATGGTACAGGGAGATGGATGTGATTCAGATGCATGTTGTGAAGTCTTCAAAGAATCAATAAAAATTAAAATCTGCAAAGTGTCAATAAAAATTTGATAAAAAGAAAAAATATTTACCAACATAAAAGCTGCTCTAGCCATTTATCAGAGACACCTCTCTATGCAGTGAATAGATGTGAATACATAGACTCACAGTTGCTTCTGGTGCTAAGGATAGTTAGGGACTCAGTTCTAAATAAGACATTGACCCTACCCATTCTAGGGCTCAGATAACATTGTATAATAGGTGACAGGAAATATATAAGATCTGAACAAAAGAGTAAAGTTCAAAGGTCATCACTTACACCCAATATGACCATTGCAATCATGAACTCACAACAGTGATGGCTACCACACTGTCTTTATGAACACTCAGTCATGGATGAGGAGTGGCTCATGAAGTCCTGCTCTTCATTACAAAAAATTGGATCAGACAAGTTTAATTAATAAATAACAAACTAATATTTAAAAATAAGTGAGAAAAATAGAGACTTGTTTACCTCCATAACATTATGGAAAATAAACTCTCTATTAAATCTCCAAAGATTCTTCAAGGAAGGTATTAAACAGAGGTAACCATGGAAATTTACTCATTAAAATTAATGTTCCTCTAGGGACATCCTTGTAAGCTTTAGGATAAAATTAAATATTTTCCACTTACAAAAAATAAACCAAACTTACCAACTCCCCAGCAGCCAGCCAACACCTACTGGACTCTGTAACCTCTATGACCCACTCTCCCACCCAAACCCACCGAACCCATCATCCTCCCCTTGGCCAACCAGCCGCTGCATCATCAGCACCTCTTATAGGTGCAAGAACCATCTACACCAATTGGAAGGACAGGTGAGTGACTGGTTCCCCCAACAAAACTGCCCCAATCTCCAGCCCCAAATCCCCAGGGCACACACCATGCCCCTCATCCCTCCCATCTCAGCCCCAGCAAGGCAGAGGGGCCCTGCCCCCCAGGTAGATCTCCACTGCTCTGGAGCAGTCCCCAGCAGCTAGCCAACAGGTAAGAGACCTGCGGCAGACTGTACCGACACCCACTGGGCTCTGTAACTGCTATGACCCACTCTGCCACCCAAACCCACTGACTGTGTCATCCTCCCCTTGCCCAACCATTAACAGCAACATCAGCAGCCCCCATACAAGCATCATCTAATCCATCTGGAAGAGCAGCAGCCTCTATAGAACACAAGTACCACCCACACCAACTGGAATAACCGCAGCCCCTATAGGCACCAGCACCACCTACACCAGTTGGAAAAACAGTCTCCTTTGGCACAGGCACAATCCACACCAGTAGGAATAAGAGACTCCACAGGCAAAAGCAAAGCCCACACAAGCCAAAAGAACTGGAGGATATGCTGCAATTAGGCACCAAACCCCCACAAACCTCAGCTGAGACAACCTACTGGACCCTAGGAAAAGACAGCCATCAAATCCCTTGGCCACTGGTGCCAGAAGAAAATAAAGGAAACAAACAATAAAGGAACAAGAGACCCATTCAACAAAGACATCACAATAATCAACACCTGTACTTACAACTATCCCAAACCTAGATGGGGAAATGGCAGTGTAAGAATACATGCAACAACATAAAGGGCAATATGACAGCACCAGAACCTAGTGTTCCTACAGCAAGACCTGAACATCCCAATGGAGAAGAAGAAGAAAATGATCTTAAAAATGACTTTATGAAGATGATAGAGGCCCTTAATGAAGAAATGAAAAAAGTCTCCTAAAGAAATCAATGAAAAGACAAACAGAAAAAATCTTTTTCAAAAAATCCCTTAAAGAAAGCCAAGAAAAAAACAACCAAATAGGTGAAGAAAACAGTTCAGACTTGAAAACTGAAATAGAGGCAATAAAGAAAAATACAAATAGAGGCAATTCTGGAAATGAAAAATCTGGATAAGTGAACGGGCACTACAGAGGTAAGCATCACCAAGAGAAAATAAGACATGGAAGAGAGAATTGCAGGCATTGAAGATACAACAGAGAAATAGATTCATCAGTCAAAGAAAACATTAATTCCAAAAAGATCCTAAAACAAAACATCTAGAAAATCTGGGACACCATGAAAAGACCAAACCTAAGAATAATAACCATAGAAGAAGGAGAGAATTCCAGATCAAAGGCACAGAAAATATATTCAACAAAATCATAGAAGAAAACTTTCCCAACCTAAAGAAGGACATGCCTATGAAGATACAAGGGGCTTTCAGAACACCAAATAGACTGGATCCAAAAAAAGTCCCCTCGCCATATAATAATCAAAACACAAAACATATGGAATAAAGAAAGCATATTCAGAGCTGCAAAGGAAAAGTCCAAGTAACATACAAAGGCAGATCTATTAGAATTACACTAGACTTCTCAATAGAGAATATAAAAGCGAGAAGGTACTGGACAGATGTCTTGCAGACAATAAGAGACCACAGATGCCAGCCTATATTACTATACTCAGCAAAACTCCAGCCCAAGGAAGTTAGCTGCATGTATGAAAACACAGGCAATAGACAATCTCACACTAGCAAATTCCAAAGAAGAAAAACACTACTACTACCACCACCAAAACCAAAAAAAAAATAACAGGAATTAACAATCACTGGTCATTAATATCTCTTAATAGTAATGGACTCAAAAAAATAGTAATGGATTCAATTCACCATAAAAAGACACAGGCTAACAAAATAGATAAAAAAATAAATAAAACAGGATCCATTCTTCTGATGCATGTAAGAAACATACCTCAATTTCAAAGACAAGCATTACTTAGAGTAAAAAGTTGGGGAAAGATTTTCCAATGAAATGAAACTAATAAGCAAGCTGGTGCAGCTGCCTGAATAGCTAACAAAATAAACTTAAATCTAAAATTAATCAAAAGAGATGAAGGACATTTCATATTTATCACAGGAAAGAATTCATCAGGATGAAGTCTCAAATCTGAACATTTATGCCCCAAATACAAGGGCACCCATATTTGTAAAAGAGACATTAATAAAGCTTAAATCCACACATTATTAGTAGGGGACTTCACACCCAACTCTCAACAATGGACAGGTCTGCCAGAAAATAAGGGAACTAACAGATATTTTGATTTAAATTGACTTGAGGTATCTACAGAACATTTTACCCAAACACAAAAGAATATACCTTCTTCCCCACACCTCATGGAATCTTCTCTAAAATTGACTACATACTTGCTCACAAAGTAAATCTCAACAGATATAACAAAAATCAGAATAACCCCATATGTTTCATTGGATCAGCATGGGAAAAGTTAGAGTTCAACAACACAACTACACAAAGCCTAAAACTCATGGAAACTGAACAAGTCTCAACTGAATCTCCACTGGGTCAAGGAAGAAATAAAGAAATGAAAGTCTTCCTCGAACTCAATGAAAATGAATGCACAACATACCTAAACTTGTCAAATGCAATGAAAGCAGAACTAAGAGGAAAATTTATAGCACTAAGTGCCTACAAAAAAGAATTTGGAGAAATATCACACTAGTAACTTAACAGCATGCATTAAAGCTCTAAAACAAAAAGAAGCAAACTCACCCAGGAGGAGTAGATGGCAGGAAATAATCAAACTCAGGGCTAAATCAATAAAATAGAAACAAGGAGAAAAGTACAAAGAATCAATGACACAAAGTGTTGGTTCTTTGAGAAAATCAACAAGATAGACAAACCCTTAACCAAAAGGCAGAGAGAGAATATCAAAATTAACAAAATAAGAAAAGGGGGATATAACAACAGACACTGAGGAGATCCAGAGAACCTTTAGGTCATGCTTCAAAAAACCTGTCCTTCACAAAATTCAAAAATCTAAAAGAAATGGACAATTTTCTTAATAGGTACCACATAACAAAATTAAATCAAGACCAGATGAACTATTTGAATAGACTCATTACCCCTAAGGAAATAGAAGCAGTCAATAAAAGTCTCCCAACCAAAAAAAAAATCCCAGGGCCAGGTGGTTTCAATGCAGAATTCCATGAGAATTTCAAAGAATAGCTAATACCAATATTCCTCAAATTGTTCAACACAATAGAAACAGAAGGAATATTGCCAAATTCTTTTCATGAGGCTACAGTTACCCTGATACTCAAACTATACAAAGATGCAACAACGAGGGAAAATTATAGATCAATCTCCCTCATAAACATTGATGCAAAAATACTTAATAAAATACTGGCAAACTGAATCCAAGAACACATCAAAAAAAAAAAATCATCTGCCATGATCAAGTAGGCTTCATCCCAGAGATGTTTGGATGGCTTAACATAAAAAAGAATCTGTCAATGTAATCTATCATATAAACAAATGAAAGGAAAAAAACGACATAATAATTTCATAACATGCTGAAAAAGCCTTTGAAAAAATCCAACACCCCTTCATGATAAAGGTTCTAGAGAGCTCAGGGATACAAGGAACATACCTAAACATACTAAAAGCAATACAGAACAAGCACATTAAGTGGAGAGAAACTCTTAAGTGATTCCACTAAAATCAGAAACAAGACAGGATTGTCCACTCTCTCCATATCCATTAAATGTAGTATTCAAAATTCTAGCTAGAGCAATAAGACAACAAAAAGAGATCAAGGGGATACAAATTGAGAAGAAAGAAGACAAACTTTTGCTATTTGCAGATGATAAGGTAATTATATATAAGTGACCTCAAAAATTCTACCAGGGAACTCCTACAGCTGATAAACACCTTCAGCAGGGAGGCAGGATTCAAGATTAACTCAAAAAAAAGTAACCTTCCTATATACAAATGATAAATGAATTGAGAATAAATCAGAGAAACATCACCCTTTACAATAGCCACAAATAACATAAAATATTCTGGGGTAACTCAGACCAAACAAATGAAAGACCTATATGACAAGAACTTTAAGTATTTAAAGAAAGAAATTGAAGGAGGTTATCAGAAAATGGAAAGATCTCCCATGCTCATGGATAAGTAGGATCAACAGACTAAAAATGGCAATCTTACAGAAAGCAATCTACAGATTCAATCCAATTCCCATCAAAATCCCACCACAATTCTTCACAGACCTTGAAAGAACAATACTCAACTTCATATGGAAAAAACAAAAAAACAGGATAGCTAAAACAATCCTGTTCAATAAAGGAGCTTTTAGAAGCATCATCATCCCTGATTTCAAGCTCTATTATAGAGCTATAGTAATGAAAAAAAGCTCAGTATTGGCACAAACAGACATGTGAACCACTGGAATCAAATTGAAGACCCTGATATAAATCCACATGCCTATAAACACCTGATTTTTGACAGAGGAGCCAAAATTGTAAATAAAAAAAAAGAAATAATCTTCAACAAATAGTGCTGACATAACTGTATTTCAACATGTAGAAGAATGCAATTAAATCCATATCTGTCACCATGCACAAAACTCAAGTCCAAGTTCATCAAAGACCTCAACATAAATCCAGTTACACTGAACCTGATGGAAGAGAAAATGCGAAGTAGCCTCAAACACATTGGCACAAGAAACTACTTCCTAAATATAATACTAGTAGCACAGACTCTGAGATTGACAATTAATAAGTGGGACTTCCTGAAACTGAAAAGCTTCTGTAACTCAAAGGACAAAATGGCAGGCTACAGAATGGGAAAATATCTTCATCAACCCCACATCTGACAGAGTGATAATCTCCAAAATACATAAAGAACTCAAATAATTAGACATCAAAATATCAAATAATCCAATTAAAAAGGAGGTACACATCTAAACAGAGAATCCACAACAGAAGAATCCCAAATGGCTGAAAGTCATTTAAAAAATTGCTCAACACCCTCAGCCATCAGGGAAATGCAAATCAAAACAACCATCTTTCACCTGTCAGAATGGCAAAGATCAAAAACACTGAAGACAGCTTATGTTGGAGAGAATGTGGAGCAAGGGGAACACTCCTCCACTGCTGGTAGGAGGGCAAACTTATACAGCCACTTTGGAAATTAATATGGTGGTTTCCCAAAAAATTGGGGATCAATGTACCTTAAGACCCAGCTATACTAATCTTTGGCATATATCTAAAGGATGCTCAATTATACCACAAGAACACTTGTTCAACTATGTTCATAGCAGCATTATTCATAATAGTCAGAACCTAGAAACAACTGAGATGCCCCTCAATTGAAGAATGGATAAAGAAAATGTGGTACATTTACACAATGGAATATTACTCAACTGTAAAAAAATAAATAAATAAATAACCTCAGGAAAGTTGCAGGCAAATATATGGAACTAGATAAGATCATCCTGAGTGAAGTAACTCAGACTCAGAAAGACAAATATTGTATGTACTCACTCATAAGTGAATATTAAGAGTAAAGTATAAAGTAGCCAACCTATATATATATAGCCCCAGAGAGGCTAAATAATAAGGAGGGCCCAAAGAGGAATGCATGGATTTCCCTGGGAAGGGGAAATAGAAATCTCTTGGGGTCAGGGGAAAAGGGGATGGAGGGATGGGATCTTGAGGGAGCAGTTTGGGTGGGCTAGGTATGGGAGGTGGGTTGGAGGTGGGAACAAAGGAGAAAAGTAATAAAAGAGACATCTTGATGTGGGGCCATTTTGAAGTTAGGAAGAAACCTGGTGCCAGAGAAACCCCCAGGAATGCACAAGGATAACCCCAGCTAAGACTCCTAGCAATAGTGGAGAGGGTGCCTGAACTGGCCATCTACTGTAATCAGATTGGTGACTACCTTAATTGTCATCAAAGATACTCTGTCCAGTACCTGATAGAAGCAGATGCAGAGATCCATAGCCAAGCACTGAACTGAGACCCAGGAGTCTTTCAGAGTCTTGCTCAAGAAAGGGAGGAGGAATTGTCTGAGTCAGGGGGTCATGATGGGGGATCCCACAAAGACAGCTGACGAGCTTGTGGGAGCTCATGGACTCTGGACCAATAGTTAGAGAGCCTCCATAGGATCAACCTAGGCCCTGTGCATGTGTGTGACAGTTGTGTATCTCAGTCTCTTCATATGGCTCCTAGCAGTGAGATCGGGACCAATTCCTGGCACTAAGCTGGCTTTTGGAAACCTATTGCCATGCTGAATTACCTTGCCTTGACACAGGGGACAAGCTCAATCCTGCCTCAACTTGATGTGCCATGCTTTGCTCAAGCCCATGGGAGGCCTGCCCCTTTCTGAATGGACTTGGAGGAGGAGTGCAAGAGGAGGGGAGGAGGTGGGAAGCTGGGAGAGGGGTGCTAGAAGGAGAGGAAGGAAAGAAAACTGTAGTCGGTATGTAAAATAAATTTTAAAATGTTATTTAAAAATAAACAAGCCAAACTGTCCTTATGAACACACGCACAGATGCAAAATTGTGGGGTTGTTTTTCCTTCCTGAAATACTCATATCTCAAGGAAAAAAATGATATAGGTGCCTGAAGAAATTAATATAAAAATTTATTTAATGAGGAGCTCTAGTAATTCAGCCATTAAGACGTTAGAAACATTAAACATATTCTAATTGCCCCTCACCTATAATTATACAAAGCCAGCCTCAGTGTAAAACCACATGAAATTCCTGGGGCCACACAGTGAAGATATGATAGATGTCTTAAGGGAGGCTGTGTGTCCTGATGAAGACCAGGTGGGTTACAGAAATAGGAATAGAAAGTGAGTGCTGGCCTATCATTTGGTCTCCAAAGGTGAAGTGCCTGTACTTTGAAAGTCCTTTCATTTTCACAAATTCTATTCTTTAAATGTAATTCCACTTTGTTCCTTACTCTGTGGTCTGAAAATTTATTTCATGCATGGTTTCCAGCTCTTCTTCACCTCACAAAGATATAGTCTCCCAACAGATTTCTTACATCCCTTTATTCATTAACTATTCATCAACAATCTGTCAAGTCCCAGGAATTGTCTATGTTGTTATATTTTATTGGATTTTTCTGTTACATTATCTAAGTATTTCACTAGCAAATGTGGGATGACAAGAGCCCACATTTAACTTCTATACTGGAGTAATTATTGATTCACTAGTACGTCCTAAGGGGCATTATTGATGTTGATGTTGTACATTCTTATGAAGTTCAACAAAGAAATATCCTTTTGGTTCTGTGATGGTTATTCTTGGTTGTCAAGTTGACTATATCTGAATAAACTACAATCCAGAAATAGAGGGCACACCTGTGATCCAGATCTTGAGACTAGAAGACAAAGACTTATGATCCAGATCTCAATGCAGGAAGACAACACACCTTTAACCCAGATCTTAAAGATACACCTTTAATCTGGACCACTCTGCTGCAAGCCTATATAAGGACAATGGGAAGAAGGAAGGTTTTGTTCTACTTTGCTTGCTTGCCCTCACCTTGCCAGAACATCCATTCCTTCACTGGCATTGGAGCCTACTTCTTTGGGATTCCAGCATATACAGAAGACCAGCTAAGACACCCAGTCTTGTGGAACTGAGCAACTACTAGATTCTTGGACTTTCTATTCACAGCTAGCCATTGTTGGATTAGTTGGGTTGTACCTTGTAAGTTCCAATAAATTCCATACATATATGGAAATTATATATATATATATATATATATATATATATATATATATATATAGAGAGAGAGAGAGAGAGAGAGAGAGAGAGAGAGAGAGATTCGTTCCATAAGTTCTGTGATTCTAGAGAACCCTGACTTATACAGGTCCTAGTAACAGCACTGTTGAATGGTTCTTACATCAGGAAATCATGAAGTTAGATGAGACTAAAGTGACATGTTAATAAATTCAACATATGGTATAGTGTTCTAATTTCCTTTTGACTGTGGTTTAAAATCAGCCATTAATTATTGGATTAGGAAATTATCCTTGATTTGTCTGTTTACTGGCATGCTAAGCCTTAGCAGAAAACACAATGGTTTTGAATTTTTCTAAACATTTTTCCTTTGTTATTGTAGATGTGATTTATATCCACTGACTTCTTGATATGGTGAATTATGTTTACCAAAATCCTTATGATACTCAGTCTTCTATTTTTAGAAGCAGTGTCAATTGTTAATTAATGTTTTTAAATAATTCAGAAATGTAATCCTTTAAAAACACTATTCACATTTGTTTCTATATATAAGCTCTAGGGTTATAAGCATAAATCCTCTTACTGCTTGTCTAGCTAACATGTGAGTCAACATTTTTAATATATCCTAAATATTAGCAGGTAGCGTATGACAAGATCCACCTAAGTATCTGAAAAGAAAAATGGTGATGGCGAACTATCACACACTCAGACTTACAGAAAAACACATGAAAGGAATATTATAGAAGACAAATTTCCTGACACACTGCTCTTCCTGATCATCACAATCTGCTTTCCATCGTTGATTTCTTGAGATCTCTCCAAAATCAGCTCACCTTCTAATAGATCAAATGCAAATGCCCATTCTCTTCTCTTTCTGTAAAATGTTCTTTCTTCCCTGCCTTCACTGATGAGAAATTATACACTATTTCTTCTCAGCTAAAACATTTCTTTGTAATTTTCCAAGAGCTGAAGACTGACTCAGGGCCTATTGCTTGCTGAGCACAAACTCTACCACCGACCTAAATCCCCAAACCCCAATTAAAATATTTTTGTTTCTGATAATCCTTTCTCACCCACTTCCACACAGTAACTTGCTATTAAGTGGTGTTTTTCTCACTTGAGTCGGTTTTACCGAAACAAAACTGATTTTTATCATGAAAATTCTGAACATTTACTTTTTTTTTAATCAAGAGATTTTTCTATTCATTTTACATACCAACCACAGATTCCCCTGTCCTTCCTCTTCCTGCCCCCCAGCTTCCCCACATCCCATTTTTACTATGTTAATCCTACCTATCCATGAGCATGGGAGATATTTACATTTTTCTGATATCTTCTTCAATTTCTTTCTTCAGGGACTTAAAGTTCTTGTTATACAGGTCTTTTGCTTGCTTAGTAAGAGTTACCCCAAGGTATTTTATATTATTTGTGGCTATTGTAAAGGGTGATATTTCTCTGATTTCTTTCTCAGCCTGTTTGTCATTTGTATATAGGAGGGCTACTGATTTTTTTTTAGTTAATCTTGTATACTGCCACATTACTGAAGGTGTTTATCAGCTATAAGAGTTCCTTGGTCAAATTTTTGAGGTCACTTATGTATACTATCATGTCATCTGCAAATAGTGAAAGTTTGACTTCTTCCTTTCCAATTTGTATCCCCTTGATCTCCTTTTGTTGTCTTATTGCTATAGCTAGAACTTCAAGCACTATACTGAATAAATATGGGGAGAGTGGACAGCCTTGTCTTGTTCCTGATTTTAGTGGAATCGTTTTGAGTTTCTCTCCATTTACTATGATGTTAGCTGTTGGCTTGCTATAAATTGCCTTTATTATATTTAGCTATGTTCCCTGTATTCCTGATCTCTCCAAGACCTTTATCATGAAGGGGTGTTGGATTTTGTCAAAGGCTTTTAAGCGTCTAATGAAATGATCATGTGGGTTTTTTTTTCTTTCAGTTTGTTTATATGGTGTATTACATTGACAGACTTTTGTATGTTGAACCATCCTTGCATCTCTGGTATAAAACCTACTTGATCATGGTGGATAATGTTTTGATGTGTTTTTGGAGTTGGTTTGCCCATTTTTTTTAGTATTTTTGCATCAATGTTCATGAGGGATATTAGTCTGTAATTCTATTTCTTTGTTGTATCTTTGTGAGGCTTAGGAATCAGAGTAACTGTAGTCTCATAAAAAGAGTTTGGCAATGTTCCTTCTGTTTCTATTGTGTGGGACAATTTGAAGAGTATTGGTATTAGCTCCTCTTTGAAAATCTGGTAGAATTCTGAGCTGAAACCATCTGGTCCTGGGCTTTTTTTGGTTAGGAGACTTTTAATGACTGTTTCTATTTCCTTGGGGGTTATTGGTCTATTTAAATTGTTTACCTGTTCTTGATATAACTTTAGTATGTGGTATCTATCCAGAAAATTGTCCATTTCTTTTAGATTTTCCAATTTTATGGAGTACAGGTTTTAGAAATATGACCTGATGATTCTCTGAATTTCCTCATTGTCAGTTGTTATATCTTCCTTTTCATTTCTGATCTCGTTAATTTGGATGCTCTCTCTCTCTGCCTTTTGGTTAGTCTGGGTAAGGGCTTGTCTATCCTGTTGATTTTTTCAAAGAACCAACTCTTTGTTTCATTGATTCTTTGTATTATTCTCCTTGTTTCTATTTTATTGATTTCAGCTCTCAATTTGATTATTTCCTGGCATCTATTCCTCCTGGGTGACTTTGTTTCTTCTTGTTCTAGAGCTTTCAGGTGTGCTGTTAAGTTTCTAGTATGAGATTTCTCCAACTTCTTTATGTGGACATTTAGTACTATGAATTTTCCTCTTAGCACTGCTTTCATAGCATCCCCTAAGTTTGTCAGCCCTGAAAACATATGTACGAGTAAGATTATACTGACTGGATTTAGGAATATACATGTAGGTACATATACCTATGTGTATAAAACAACAAATAATAAAAAAAAGAAGTCATGAATTTGGAAGAGAGAAAGGAAGATATGTAAAAGGGTTTACATTGAAGAAAGGGAGAGGAGAAATAATGTTATCATAATAATATATCAAAAAGCTAAAACAACAACATAAAATTAAAGAAAATTGAACTTATGATCACAAATGAAGAAATTTATAAAAGTTACTTGTTGCAAGGACAGGAAATTTCTGCTACATAAAATAAAAGTTTGAAAAATTATGAGCATTTAACACTGAAAAAAACTAATTCCTGAACAAATGGAAAAGATGACGGAAGTGAATCCAGACAGATGAAAAACATCTTTACAAGTGTGAAGTGACGAATTCCTGGGGTCCACCTAGATGTTTTCTGAACTTTTGCTTCCTTACAAAGGAGAGAAACTGCGGCCACTGGAGCCCCAGAGACTGGGCAGCAGCTTCCTGCCCCACCCCCTCTCCACATCAACCATCTGCTGCTGTATCAGTGACCATCGGAGCCATCGCCCACCCTGTACCAATTGGGAGCAGTGACCACCAGAGCCATACACCCCCTCCTGGACCAATTGAGAAGAAGAGCAACTACAGGAGCCACAGGTCCCACCTGCACCAACTGGAGAAAGGAAGAAATGGGGAGATGACAGTGTAAGAACACATTAAACAATATAAAGAGCAATATGATACCACCAGAACCTGGTGATCCTACAGCAGCAATACCTGAACATCCCAAAGCAGAGATCCAGAAGAAAATGACTTTAAGAAAACTTAATGAAGATGATAGAGGCCTTAAGAAAGAAAATGAAAATTTCCCTTAAAGAAATAGAGGAAGACACAACCTGTCCCTGGGAACCCCCACCCATTTCTGCCCCAGTTGCTGGACAGCAGGGAAGACTCCTACAGGCAGGCTCCCCCACTAAAACCCCCCATCAGACCCTGCAATCTACAAGACCCATGTCCTACCCCAAACCTACCCATCCCCTGTGACCCCAGTGGCCTCCTGAGACACAGAATCCACCAGCTCTCATTGGAACAAGAGCTCTCATTGGACCAGAAGGCTTCCTGAGACACAGAATCAACATATGAAGTCTGTTAATGTAATCTACCATATAAATAAACTGAAATGAAAAAAAAAACGATCATCTCCTTAGATGCTGAAAAGGCCTTTAACAAAATCTAATATTCCTTCATGATAAAGGTCTTGGAGAGATCAGGGATACAAGAAACATACTTAAGCGTACTAAAGGCAGTATACAGCAAGCTGACACCCAACATCAAAGTAAATGGAAAGAAAATCAAAAGTGATTCCACTAAAATCAGGAACAAATCAAGGCTGCCTTGTTCTCCTGGTGTCCTCCATCACCTCTCTCTCTGCCACGCCTTCTGCCTCCTCTTCTGAGGGGTTACCTGAGATCTGGGGAGAGGGGTTTAAGGGAGATATCTTGTTTAGAACTGTGTATCATGTATCCTAATGACTCTCTCTCTCTCTCTCTCTCTCTCTCTCTCTCTCTCTCTCTCTCTCTCTCTCTCTCGTGTGTGTGTGTGTGTGTGTGTGTGTGTGTGTGTGTGTGTGTGTTTAACATCTGACTGTGGAACTCTGTGTTCTCATCTGCTGCAGAAGGAAGCTTCTCTGATGATAACTGAATAAGGTACCTATCTATGAGAGTAACAGAATATCATTAGAAGTCATTTCATTGTTACCTTTGTTTAGACCAGTGGTATCTGGGTTTACCCTAGCTCTCCTGGCTATCTATGCTCTGGTTCTTGGTCACCCAAATAGTGTCAGTTATGGGTTCCATCTCTTGAAATGGGCCTGAAAAATCAGACATTTGTTATTTACTCACACAAGGTTTGTGCCATAGCATATTTTGTAGGCAGGACAGATTGTAGATCAAAGGTTTTTAGATTGCGTTGGTGTTTGCATTTCTCTTTTGGTAGTGTGTAGAGTACCAGCATGTCATGGAACTAGAACATGGGGGTGTGGGTTTTATGTAGGCATCAGCTGTGTCATCTCCATGTTCAATGAGTTGTGTAGGTGTTGTCTGCAGCAATGGGGCCTTGCTGTCAGTTTGTGGAGAGCAACCTATTGTCTTGGCAACATCCTGGTTATTTGGGGATTTCCATGGGATTCCATTGGCCAACAACTCAAATGGATGAAACCCAGTCCCAGCATGGAAAGCTTCATTTGATAACTAAAGATGGTCAGTAGGGATTCCATTGGAAATTTCATTACAATTGCCTTCATATATTATAGTAAGTTTCCACTGCACTGGTTTTCCACACCACCACTAAAACATCCTTAAATTCTAGCTGTCTCTCCCCTTATTCTCTCCCTCAATCCCATCTCTCCTCCCTCTTCCCACCTGATCCTCCTATTCTCTTCCATCCTACCCTTCCTCCTGCTCCAATCCACCCACAAAATCTATTCTACTTTTCCTTCCCAGGAAATCCATGTGTCCCTCTAATGCCTCCCACTGAGCCTAATCTCTCTGGATCTATGGATAGTAGCTTGATTATCACCTATTTAATGGCTAATATCCATATATAAACAAATATATACTATATTTATATTTCTATGTCTGGGTTACCTCACTCACAAAGATTTTTTTCTAGTTCCATCCATTTGTCTATAAATTTCATGATGACATTTTTAGGAACTGTGTAATACTCTATTGTGTAAATGTACCAAATTTTCTTCAACCATTCTTCTATCAAGGGACATTTAGGTTGCTTCCAATTTCTGGCTATTATGAATAGAGCAGCAATGAACATGAATGAACAAGAGTTCCTGTGGTAAGATGGAGCGTTCTTTGGGTATATGCCCAAGAATGGTACAGCCAGTTCTTAAAGTAGATCAGCTCTCATCTCCCTGAAGAACTGACACATTGATTTCTGTAGTGGCTACACAAGTCTGCACTCCTACCAGCAATGGATGGCTGTTCCCCTTTGCTCCACATCCTTGCCAGCATGAGTATCACTTGTATTATTGACCTTAGACATTCTGACAGATACAAGGCAGGATCATAATGTAGTTTTGATTTGCATTTCCCTGATGGCTAATGATGTTGAACATTTCTTTTATGTGTTTCTCAGCCATTTGAATTCCCTCTATTGATAATCCTCTTTAGAACTGTACCCAATTTAAAAATTGGGTTATTTGGTGTTTTGATATTAAGTTTATGTATTCTTTATATGCTTTTTATATTAGCCCACTATTGGATGTGGACTTGTAAATTTTTTCCTTTTCTGTAGGCTGCCACTTTGTCTAAGACATTCTTTACTGTGCAAAAGTTTTTTAGTATCATGAGGTCCCATTTATTAATTGTTGATATTGGTGCCTGCATTAATGGTATTGTGTTCAGAAAGCATTCTCCTGTGCCAATGAGATCAAGGCTATTCCCCACTTTCTCTTCTATCAGATTCATTGTACCAGGTTTTATGTTGAAGTCTTTGATCAACTTGGACTTGAGTTTTGTGCAGGGTGATAAGTATGGAACTATTTACATTCTTCTATATGCAGTCATCCAGTTAGACCAGTACCATTTGCTGAAGATGCTTTCTTTTTTCCAGTGTGTATTTCTGGCTTATCAAAAATCATGTGTCCATAGGTATATGGGTTTATGTCTGGGTCTTCAATTTGATTCCATTGATCAGCCTGTCCGATTTTTATGCCAATACCATGCTGTTTTATTACTAAAGCACTGTAATACAGTTTGAAATCAGGCATGGTAATACCTCCATCAGTTCTTTTATTATTCAGAATTATTTTAGATATCCTGGGTTATAGCAGGCTTTTTCTTTTGGGCCACCAACCAGCTCCCAAATCATGACACAGAGACTTATTATTAGTGATGAACACTCAGCCTTAGCTGAGGCTCTTTTCTTGCTGGCTCTTATAACTTCACCTGTTTCTCTTCGTTTTGACTCAGGACTTTTTACCTTTCTTTCTTTGTTTGTTTCTTTCTTCTGTATATCTTACTTTCCTGCTGTCTCCAAGGCTGGTGGCTGCCTGGCTTCTGGCCCCAGGTGTGTCCCTCTCATTCTCCCTTTTTCTTTCCTCCTTCTTCTCTTTCGAGCCTAGATTTCTCCTCCTACTTATTCTCCTCCTACTTATTCTGTCTTCCCACCAACCCTGCCTATTCCTCTCCTGCCTAGCTATTGGCCTTTCAGTTTTTTATTAGACTAATCAGGTGCCTTAGGCAGGAAAGAGAAAACAAATGCAGTACATCTTTACATAATTCAACAAATGCAGTACAAACAAATGTAACACATCTTTATGTCACTAAGACAGCAAAAACAAATGTGACACACTTTAACATAGTTGAAGCAATATTCCACAGCATAAACAAATGTAACACATCTTTGCCTAGTCAAAATAATATTCCACAACACTTGATTTTTTTGTGTTTCCATAACAAGTTGATAATTGTCCATTCAAGGTCTATGAAGAATTGGGTTAGAATTTTGATGGAGATTGCATTAAATCTGTAGATTGCTTTTGATAAGATGACCATTTTCACTATATTAATCCTACTGATCCATAAACATTAGAGATCTTGTCATCTTCTGATATCTTTTTCACTTTCTTCAAAGACTTGAGGTTTTTATCATACAAGTCTTTCACTTCTTTGTACATATGTACCCCAAAGATCACATTGTTTGAAGCTTTTGTGAAATGAATTACTTACCTTACTTCTTTCTCAGTCTGTTTGTAATTTGTATATAGGAGGGCTACTGATTTTTGTGAGTTAATTTTGTAGCCAGCTACTCTGCTGAAGGTGTTTATCAGCTGTAGGAGTTTCCCAGTGGAATTTTGGGGTCACTTATGCATACTATCATTATCATCCACAAATAATAATTCATTGACTTCTTTTTTTCTAATTTGATACCAAATTTTTACTTTCTCTATATTTTATAATTTTCTCTATATATTTTATACTAATCACAAACAGATCATTCACCATTTAACCCTTGCTCAATGTATTTGTATCAGCTGGAAATCAGCTTAGATAACAACATTAAGTTTCAACCATTATAACTAACTGCTATATATCACAGGTAAAATGAGGGAAACAGACAGAATGCAAAATTGTCACTATGTCATCCAATCCATAACATTTTTCTATATTTCTAACTGCCAGAATTTTTTCCAGGCTATGTAGATGGTTCAATGAATAAAATTTTTACAATGTAAATATGAGGATTGGAGTCCAAATGCTCAACATTTATGTAAAAAGCTGAGGAGATGTTGAGACCACCTATAACACCAACACTCAATGATCTAGAGAGTGAGCTGCCTACCTAGATTAGCTGATGAATAAGCTTTATGTTCAGTTGAGAGACTCTGCATCAGAAAATACAGTATAAAGCAATGGAGAAAGAAACACAATGTCAACTTGTGCATGCATATACATGTAAAATATGTACATGCCAACACAAATGAATAAACACATACCCATGTACAACACAAACTCACAGACAAAAATAAAACATATTTTTCCTGGGCTGTGGATCACACCTAGATTCTGATAAATGCTAACTACAGACTCCTCTACTAAACCACTAAACCCTAAAAAAGGGGTTTAAGAAACCCCAAGGTCTTGAATATTGAAACAGAGGAAGAAAATGTTTAACTCTCCTTTGTGTCTTAACAGGAATAAAATTAAATCCTTATTTCAGGCCTCCTCTCAAGACTAAGTGAAGAAGATTAAAAGAAGAGTAGAGATGTAGACAGATGCAATCATATCCCAGATTGGGATCAAGGAGATATCTATGCTGAGTTATCGTGTGTCTATCTGTGAACTTGGTCTACGGTCTATAGCTGATGCACCCACTGATGCCTGAAGTACATACCAGACTCCTACTTGAGAAGAGTACAGTGATCAAGCTAAATCTTCCTGAAGTATCAGGTAACTGAAGTGGCTGGTTTGTTAAAAACATCTGTGGGGTAGGGGGAACCAGTAAAAATTGCAACTAAGTGTGACAACCTAAGTTCAATCCATGTAACCCACATGACTAGAGGAGAATACTGACCCCTTCAAGTTGTTCTGTGACTTCCACATATACCCTGTGGCATGTGTGTTACTCACATACACACAACAAATAAACAAACAATCTGCCAGAATCCTCTTGGCAAGGTGTTCTGTATTCTGACATCTCTTTGTTGTTGTTATTGATGTTGTTGTGGTTTTAGTTTGGGATTGGTTTGTTTTGGTTTGGTTTTTGAGATGGAGACTGACCATATAGCCTTGGCTGGCCTAGCACTCACAGAGATTCACTGGCCTCTGCTCTAAGTATTAGGATGAAAAGTTTGCACAACCACAACTGCCTGTATTATGAAATTGTTTCATCCATTCCTACTGAAACACCTAGAGTAGGTTATAATAAAAATGATGTATAAAATAACAAAAAATGGCATATTATAGCTTTGAGAAGACTGTACACGCAAAATGAACACAGAACATGTGGCTCAGAGTATAGGAAGCCTTTTATCTAGAATGCTTTCAGATTTGGGATTTATCTCATTTTCAGAGTGTTTGCCCAGGTTCAGTCTCCAGAGCTAAAACCAAAATGATCAATCTTTTATGATGTTGCAATTACAAACATTCCTTTTATACCTTTAACATTGCTTCCATGGTCCTTTGAAGTTCCTAGGAAATACTTTAAAGGGACACATTTTTCTGCTAGCATGTGGAGAGCATCTGTAGTAAGTAGAACTAGTGTGAGAGGATTGAATGAAATTTCCAGGATTCCCACCTTAACGGAGAATATAATTATGCTCTTCCTAGTTGAAATTTTGCAAGTCAATATCCTGCCAACTAGCTATACAAATGATCATATTTGTCCCATTGCTAATAAAACATGTTTTCCTGGAAGTCCCTCCTCTATGCACCATCCTTTCAACACCCATGAGTTGAACTGCTTCTGTGCTGAATCATGACCAAGTTCTTTACTTACCAGGAGCTCAGGCTCCATCCTCAGGAGTGATAGTGATGCAGTGTCTCAAAATGCTCCAATTCAGACAACCATGGTGCCCTGTGGGTTGGAACTAGTAAACTGAAAGCTGGAAGGAAAGGCTTATTGTTCACAACTATATGACCTTGTAATTACTCAGTTTAATCCAAGTTTTCTCAATTTCTAGTGAATTCCTGGTAATAATGGCAAAAGAAGAAAAACAGAAAATGAATGTTTATGAAAAGTTAGGGCTCCTCTCACCTCATGAGTAACTCATGTATAGTATTCATTTCTTCCATGCTTTTTCTGATGCCTCAGTGGTCTCTATTGTCATTGTTTGTAATGGCAAAACTTTAGTCAGATAGAAAAATAAGCATTTTAAGTATTGCTATGTGTCTACTTCATTGGTAATAGTTGCATTCACATTGTTATGTAACATTACCATCTCCAGTACATTTTTGTCTTCACTAATTGAAAAATTTGTATACATTTTTAAACTCTCCTTCCTCCCTCTCCACAACTTTGCTAACTACTATTCTATTATGAAATGAAAGAAGGGATTAAAGTCATCAAAACCTAAAATGAATGTAACTCAGAATTAGGATGCATGAGTCTAGAAGTTTTGCTCTGCTGCATTTACCAACCCACATTCCAAACGGGTGCCACAGGCCCTGAAATTACAGTGTTCTGCTGTGGAGTCTTTTCACTGCTCTTTTAATGTCCTTGTTCCTCAGGCTGTAGATGAAAGGATTCAGCATAGGTGTGACCACAGTGTACATCAGTGAGGCCACCGCAATATTTCTTGGAGAATGTGATACAGCTGAACCAAGGTATACGCCAATGGCTGTTCCATAAAATAAACAAATGACTGACAGGTGAGAACCACAAGTGGAGAAGGCTTTATACCTCCCTCCTGATGATGGTATTCTCAGAATGGAGAAAACAATTTTATAGTAAGAAAAGAAAATTCCAGAGATAGGAAGCAAACCAGATATGGCACCAACAAAATACATGACTATGTTATTAATCAATGTGTCAAAGCAGGCAAGATTAAGGAGTTGTGCAGGGTCGCAGAAGAAATTGGAAATTGCTACATCTTTGAAGTATATGATTTGTAAGGCAATGAGGTTGTGTGCCTGAGAATCCACAAGACTGACAAAAAGAGACAGGAAAACTAAAAAGCCACAGAGGCGAGGACTCATGATAAGTGAGTAATGCAGAGGGTGACAGACAGCCACAAACCTATCATAGGCCATCACGGTCAGAAGCATACCATCCATACATCCAAAAAGGATCAAAAATGACATCTGTGTAAGGCAGCCCACATAGACGATTTCTTTGCTGTTAGTTTGGATGTTCACAATCATCTTTGGGACTGTGGTGGAGATAAAACAGATGTCAGCTAAGGACAGGTTGCAGAGGAAGAAATACATGGGGGTGTGGAGGCGGGAGTCACAGCTGACAGCCAGGATGATGAGCAGGTTCCCAAGCACTGTGACCAGGTACATGGACAGGAACAGTCCAAAGATGGTGGGCTGCAGTTCTGGATCATCAGAGAATCTCATGAGATGGAATTCTGAGACATGTGTTAGGTTTTGTAGTTCTATATTGTTTGGACAGCTTTTAAAAATTAAAAGATGGTTAGAAAAAAATTATAGAAGTTTATCATCACTCAACACTGTGTCTGTAGTTAGGATTAAAACAACTCCTTTGTAAAATGATCAAGTGACTATACATCTTTGGCAATGTTTCTGATTTTCTACAGTCTCACTATTCTTTAACTTACTTTTGTTGACAATTTAATACATGCATACAGTATATTATGATTATATTCTCCCATTACCCTTATCAATCCATCTCTGGCCCATGATGATATCCTTCTTATATCAACTAGTCCCCTTCTACTTTCATTCCTTTTGTGTAGGCCTTGTGCAGGTGGTCACAGTTGCTACACATTCATGCATGCAATGACCATGCCATGTCCAGAAAATAACATTTCATAGCACTCCTCCCCTTCCTCCAGTTTTATATTCTTTCCACTGCTCTTATGTGATACTCCCTAGTCATGGAGAGTGTGACATAGATGTCCTGCTTGGGACTGAGCACTCAACAGTCTTTTCAGCACTTGAACCAGTTGTGACTCTGAATTAACTGTCACCAACTGAAAAAAGAAGTCTCTCTGACCAAAGCTGCAAGTCATCAGAGCAGAATATTTTCATGCTGTTATCCTGCCCTCCATTCCAACAGCCATCTCTTGATGACAAAGAAGCAGTGTTCCTGACAGTCCCTCTACCCTCCCATCTCCATTAGCACTTACTGGACTAGAATGTGTCTCTGCAGGGGCATTACCAACTGCTCCTTTCCACATAATATTCACCAAAGCCACAGGCTATATGCTTGAACAAGACAGGCTCAAGTTAATGAAGGTGTCCAAAGGAGGTAAGAGACATTAATTGAAGCTTGCAAAGCACAAGTCTGAAGGTACTGAGTAATTACTTCGATTGTGTGACCTTGGGGGCTCAATGCACACAGCTCCTAATTAGTCTATTGGTCCACATTATCCCTTGCTTTGGGGACTTGTTGCTATTAACAGTAAAGGGAAAAGAGAAAATGTGCTTGGAAATTTCAGGAAAGGCTTGCCCACAGACCTTCCTAGCTTTTGTTAATAGAATATTTGTGTAAAACTAAGATTACAGTTTTTTAGTTTACTTTTCAAGACAGGGTTACATTGTGTAGCCCTGGCTGTCCTGGAACTCTCTATGTATAATGGGCTGGCCTCAAACTCATAGAGATCTGCCTGCCTCTGCCTCCCAAATAATGGTATTAAAGGTGTGCACCACTATGCCCCACAAGACTACTGTTTTTAATTCAGCTTGGGGGTTTGGGCATCTGCCGATACATTCTATTGCTTAGGAAATCCGAGCAGAAGCAGATCATCCATATTAATAACCACGTACTATTTCCATTTCTCACTTTTTGTCTCTAAAGAGAAGTCTTGTTTCCATTACCTTTCCCTTTATTCATGCTAGTATTTTTTCCAACATATTTCCATTGATTATTTGGGAGTTTCATATCTTGGACCCCAATAACACTCACTTCCCAGTCTGACCCTTCACCCCTGTGACCACCCCCTCCAAAAAAAGAAGAAAGTCCAATTTGTGTTGCCCATGTACTCACTGGAGCATGGTCAAACTCCCAGTGGCCAGACAGTTAAAGAAAACTGCTTCCTTCCCCGAGTGCACTCTTGCCAGAAGCCATCAATTGTGAAGAGCTACACTGCAACATCCTTATCACAATTTTTAAGAGTTCTCTTTGGTGGCTTTCTGTCTAGACTGTTACTTTGGGGTAGGGAGCAGTTGCCACAGAAGCCTTCTATGTCCCTCTTTCCCAACTATGAGTCTGCAGTCATCGATACCACTGCAAAAGTAGCCTCCTTGCCATTTACAATCAGTGGAAGCATGGATCATGGACTTCCACAGACCCTAATATGGCAGTTGGTGGCAGCATGGACCACAGACCATGGCCACAGTAGAACCATGGATTAAGACCTTCATGTTAGTATTTTATGTATGAGGGAAATATGCGTTTTTACTAACTGGATTGAGTCTTCAGTTCTAGCATTTCCTCTCAATGGAATTATATAGGGCAAAACTTTTGATGTTTGTATATTTATTTTATAACATAAAAAGGCAACAGGAAGCAAGCTGTTTTCCCTTTTTTAGATAAATCACAATAATTAAATATATGACATACTATGTTTTTATATAGGTTATATTATATAATGTTCGAATTGAGATGAGTATGTCCATTTGCTTAATTTGATCATCAAAATTCATTCTTCTGGCTTTTAAATAAACACACACATTATATACACACACATTTGAATCAACATTTCTAACATCTCTCTCTCCCTCCTGCCTACTTTTCAAGGCCTTTTTAATCATAACTTCTGTGAGATCAACTTCTTGCCTCCTATGCATGAATTATATCACAGTATAAATGTCTTCTGTTTTGGTTTCTTGTACTTACAGTTTCATACATGCTCTCTCAAACAACAAAATGGTGGTAAGCATCCCATCCTCTGTATGCCCCGTATTTCCCATTTCCCATTGTATGTCCTTTCCCACTCATCAACAGGATCATGGGGTGTTTCCATTTCCTAACTCTTCTAAATAGTTTTACAATCAAAATGAAAATGTAAGGCCATCCAGGAGACTCAGTAGATAAAGGAACCTGATGCCAAGTCTGAAAACTTGAATTTGAGCCCTCGAATTAATAGGGTAGAAGGAGAGAACTGCCTTGTAAAAACTATCTGCTGACCTACACACACGCAGTGTGGAACAAGTGGGCACAAAACACATATTCCTACATGTGCACATATGTGGTATTGTATTCCCCCAAATATTGTGCATGCTAATAAACTTATCTGGGATCAGAGACAGAGCAGCCACAATATTAAACATAAAGGATAGGCAGTGGTGGCACACGCCTTTAATCCTAGCATTCCAGAGGCAGAAATCCATGTGTTCAAGGATACAGACAGGCATGGTGACTCATCACACCTTTAATCCCAAAAAGCAAGCCTTTAATGCAGGGAGTGATGGTAGAAAGCAGGAAGGTATGTAAGGCATGAGGAGCAGAAACTAGAAGCATTTGTCTGGTTAAGCATTTGGCTGGTTAAGCATTCAGGCCTTTGAGCAGCAATTCAGCTGAGACCCATTCCGGATGAGGACTCAGAAGCCGCCAGTCTGAGGACACAAGACCAGCTGAGGATCCGGTGGGGTGAGGTAGCTGTGGCTTGTTCTGGCACTCTGATCTTTGTGTTCACCCCAATAACTGACCTCAGGTTTGATTTTATTAATAAGAACTTTTCAGCCTCATGCTATACACATATATGCACAAAATAAATAAAATGCCATTAAATTTTAAAAATAATAATGCAGATATCTCTTCCACAAACACATTTCATTTTCTTTGAATATATGTCTAGTTATAGAACTGTGGAATCATTTAATAGTTTTGTTTTCAGGAACTCTAGGACTAAAACATTATTTTCCATTTTTCTGGTTAGTTTTGTTCTACTTCCAGAAATGGTTTCCCATTACTTCTTCAACCATCTTGTAATTGGAAGCAAATCACTAGGTTCTATTCACACTAAATGAGAGGAGTGAACAAGGCCATGAGAACCGTGAGGTAGGTGTCTTCAGGGGATCTACACTGCTGTCCACTTAATCTTCTATCAGGGATCCAAACACACTAATATCCAGGTCTCAAAATGTGCCTTTCCATTGCATGCAACAGGAAAATGGATATAATTTTCACTATGCTGGTTATTTCTACAGACACCCAACCAGCTTCTCAGAGCATTGCTTCTGGCTTACAGTTGTGGAAGTGCCCTGGTTTCTCTTCTACTAGAAGAGTTTGCACTGACACTATGATAAACCACGGTCACCCCATAATCAAATTTCATCAGTGTCTCCTGTGATTCTGATCTCTCCTCATGAGTTGGAATCACCTTCCTCTAGAATATATTTTATTTAGGTCTCTTTTCATTCTGAGCACTTCATCACTTTCAAAAATTGTGTTTGGTGGGCCAGGGGGAAGGTGGGGGGAGGAGGGAGAGGGAGAACAAGGGAATCCATGGCTGATATATGTAAAATTAAATTTCATAAATACATTTTTTTAAAAAATTGTGTTTGCTGCTTGCTGGGTTATTTCTCATGGATAAGTTATAATGTGTGTAAATAGTGATATGTTGCAATATTCAACATCAATATTACAGATAGGTATAGTCTGTCTTGAATAACATAAAATTTAGGTTGCTTTTCTTGATACAAAGATAGTTGATACATACAAATAGATATGATAGAAGGCATTCTTGGTAGCTATACATGGAGCAAAAATTTGAGGGCTAGAGAGATGTCTCAACAGTTAAGAACACTTGCTGTTCTTCCAATGGAACTGACTTCAATTCCCAGCACCCACATGGTGGCTCATAACTATCTATAGCTCCAGTTCCAGGGGACCTGGTGCCTCCTGGCCTCTATGGTCACTGTACACATGTGATGCACAGACAAACATGGAGGCAAACACACATACACATAAATATACAAACACATATGTGCATACAATAACAACTAATGAAAAAAGAGGCCATGAATTTCAAGACAACCAAGGAGAGATATATGGGAGGATTTGAAGGGAAGAGAGGACAGGGATAAATCTTGTAATTATATTATAATGTCCTAAATAAATTGTTAAGAATTAAGCCAGCTGTGGTGGTATGTAACTGGAAATTTTCCTATGTCCTGCATGGTTCCTCAGCCACTCAGACCCAAATAAACACACAGAGGCTTATGTTATTTTTAAACTATGGCCTGGGGAGGCTTCTTGCTAGCTAGCTATTATATCTTAAATTAACCCATTTCTATAAATCTATACCTTGCCATGTGGCTTGTGGCTTACCAGTACTTTATATCTTGCTTCCTCTGTGTCTGACTGGCAACTCCTGACTCAGCCTTCCTCTTCCCAGAATTCTCCTTGTCTGTTCACCCTGACTATACTTGACTATACTTCCTGCCTGGCTACTGGCCAATCTGTGTTTTATTAAACCAGTGTGCAAGGGCATTATCCCACAGCAGTGGTACATGCCTTTAATAACTCAGGAGGCAGAGGCAGGTGGATCTCTATGAGGTTGAGACCAGCCTGGTCTACAAAGTGGTTTCCAGGACAGCCAGAGCTGTTACACAAAGAAACTCTGTCTAGAAAAACAAAAGCAAAAAAAAAAACTAATAATTTAAAAAAAAAAAAAGGAATTCTTACTGACAATCTTTTCAGACCCCCCATAGACCAATTTATTAAATGTCATTGGCTCCTTTGGTAAAATTTTACACTTTGGGACAATTTAGTATACCTCATACAATAAAACTGCTGGTTGTGAAGCAGTGTTTCCCATGATACATGCAACACATGATGAGCTTCACAACATTCCTGAAGTAAGCTTCCTTAGTAATGAGGCATAATAAAGGAAGGAAAGAGATTCTCTTGCCCCTTCACATTCAGTGAGCAGTGAGAGCTGAGGTTCTGGGCTCAGGAACAAAGTTAGATATGTACCTCCTGATTAAATGCCTCTAGGAGGAGCAGATAAACATTATGAAAGACTTAAGACATGGGATGAAATTAACTTTTGTATCACCTAAAGAATTTTGCCTGATCATGAGCACCCATGATGTTCTGTAAATGCCACGGGATTATCATTATACACCTTTTCTGCCTAGCACATTACACAACCCATCAAACCACAATGTTTTCATCCAAGCTTTCCCAAAATATTATCATAGGTGCAGCAGATCTCTTCAGCAGATTCTGTCCATTTACTCAAAAATGTAAAAAGATCTTGCTTTTTTCTCCCAGCAGCAAGATGTTACAATGTGCTAAAGAAATTCTGTGTCCACAGTCAGCCAATGTTCTCAATGTATTCTTTCTTTTCTCATCAAGTTCATTTCCCTCCACAATGTGTTTTCTTTAAACTTTTTATGTGTGTTTCTGGCTAATTAACTCTCTTTAATGAAATAGACTTTTGGCCATAGTAACAGCATCAAAATGACAGAAAGCCCTAAACTTCAGTCCTCCACAGAGACACTGACAATAACATACATGTACCAAATTTCCTTGCGGGAACTCCATGAACTAGTTAAGAAAGGTCAGCATTTCAGGGAAGTGCAAAACCAATAGCAGTATCACAGTGAATAAGAAAGTTTGTTTCATTTGCCCACCAGAGAGGCTCCCACGCCCAAAAAACAGATGGTAAAATTGGGGGAAAGATTCAAACTCCGAGGTTCTATCTTGGAATGAATAATTAAGGCAAAATACTTGTCTAAATTTTTATCTTTATCTTTTCATTGTGTTCCTAAAGAACTAGTTTTAGTGCTGTATGACTTGAAGCACTGAAATTAATGACAATATGTTTGAAATGACAGTACCAGGCCCATAGACAAAACTTCTAAGACATTTTATAAAGCATCAGAGAGAATTCAGTGCCAGGGACAGACAATGGTTGAAACAAAAGATTATGGACTCTTGAGAAGAGAGAGAAGACTCCTTGATTAAAAAGCACATATACACATTCCTAGAGAAGATAATCATTGTGAAATGTTTGGGAATCACCCAGAGTTTTTAGCCTGTCCATTGATAAAAAAAGCCTTTCCCTGTATGAAGCCAACCTGTAAAACTTGTGAGAATTAGCATTTTTTAACCTCAACAACAAAATACAAAACATACAAAGGGACAAGGAAACAAAACATGGCCCAACCAAAGAAATAAATTAAATTATAGGCAAGCAGCTCTTCAAATTTCCTTTAAAAAATAGTGATCTATGATTTATTCAACAACAAATTCAAGCGGACAAAGGGTGGTCAATAAATGGGGGTGCTACACAGACAAAAATTAGTAAAATGATGTATGAACAAAATGGTACAATCACATATAGATTATTAGAATACAACAATTTTAAAGTTGAGGAACACAATAACCCAATTGAAATGATCAGTAAGGTGTTCTTAATAGATTCTACTAAGCACAAAGAAGAATCAATGACCTTAAGCACGGATTATTTGAAACCATTGAATCAGTGAAGCAAATGAGAAAGAATGAAGAAAAGCAGAGATGTATTAATGGAATTATGTGATATAATAAAGCAGAAATGTTTACATTAGGGAAATTCTAAAAGAGTCATAGAGAAAGACAAACATTTTTAAAAACTGAGATGTATAACTTCCCAATTTTTAAAAATGAACTAGCCATATGTATTTTAAAACTCTATAAAGTCTAACAATGTTACCACCCAAGCTCACAATTAGTGTCAAGATCATAGAGAATCCTGAAACCAGTAATGCAATTTTCATTTCATACAAGGAAGTGACTATAAATACATCAGTATATTTTTCAGAATCAACCATAGGTGCCTTTAAAAATTTGTGTTCAGTCACACACCTTTTCAGGAAATCAAAAGCACTGAATAGGAAACACAGGCATTAGTTCTTTTAAAGGTTTTTATTTATATCTTTTTTATATTTATTTTATGCATATGAGTGTTGCCTCCATGTAAATTTGTGCACTAAATGCATGTAGTGCCTACAAAGGCCAGAAGACTGCGCAGGATCTGCTAGAACTCAAGTTACAGATGGTTGTAAGCCACAGTGTGGGTGTTATGAATCATATCCTTTGAAAGATCTCCATAAGCATCAGTAATTTTTATAAATGCCTTGGACAATTTCATAAATACAGGCTTGACTACCAATAACCTACATCCTCACAGACAACATCTATTGAATAAAAATCAAATCCTTAAGATATAATGTTTTTATTTTGTTCTCTGAGAATTTCATAAATACATACAGTGTATTTTGGTCACATTCACCCTGTGTGCCCCATTCAACTCCTCCTAGATCAACTTCCACTCCCTCCCAATTTCTTGTTCTCCTTTTTAACACACTGAGACCAATAGCATTGCCTATTCATGTCTGGAAGTGAAGTCATCCACTGTAACATGATCAACCTTCCAGGGAAGTAAAAGCAAACACTTGTGGAGCATTTCTGAAAAGACACATAAAGAAGGGTAGAAAAGTACCATTTTTGTTTCTATAAGAGAAAATTGTATATCACACATATTTCACCCAGCATGATGATCCCATTTAATAAGCACATAATCCCTAGTGCTCGGTGTATGACTCTACCCATTAAGAATGGCAGGATGCTAGATAGAGCATTTTCTTATAATATGGCAGGGAGGAAGAATTTACTGCCTTCCTGCTTTCTAAATATATGAGAAAGAGGGTTGATTTCAATTGTGTGGTTATTAAAGCAATATTAGACAAATGAAGATTGCCATGGATATTGTAAGAATTGGGAATTCTAGCCGGGCGGTGGTGGCGCACGCCTTTAATCCCAGCACTCGGGAGGCAGAGCCAGGCGGATCTCTGTGAGTTCAAGGCCAGCCTGGGCTACCAAGTGAGTTCCAGGAAAGGCGCAAAGCTACACAGAGAAACCCTGTCTCGAAAAACCAAAAAAAAAAAAAAAAGAATTGGGAATTCTGTGAGACAGATTTACAAAAGATACAAAATGAATGGCACAGGTCCTGAGATTAGACTGTTTTTCTGAGGAGCTGCCACATAGCCCTCTTGATGTCCCTGTTTCTTAAGCTGTAGATAAAAGGGTTGAGCATGGGAGTGACCACGGTGTACAGTACTGATGCTACTGCACCCTTCCGGGGAGACAATGAGACAGCTGAACTGAGGTATACTCCAAGGCCAGTCCCATAAAATAAGCAAACAACTGACAGATGTGAGCCACAGGTGGAGAAGGCTTTGTACTTCCCACCAGGAGATGGCATTCTAAGAATAGAGGAAACAATTTTATAGTAAGAGAAAAAAATTCCAGAGATAGGAAGAAAGCCAGAGATGGCACCAACAAAATACATGACTATGTTATTAGTAAAGGTATCAGAACAGGCAAGATTGAGAAGTTGAGAAGGATCACAAAAGAAATGAGAAATGTCCACACTCTTGAAGTAGGTAAGTTGTAATACTATTGAATTATGCAGCTGAGAGACCAAAAGGCTGATGAGAACAGACACAAAAACCAACAAGCCACAAAGACGAGGGTTCATAATGACCTGGTAGTGCAAAGGATGGCAGATAGCCACAAACCTATCATAAGCCATCACAGCTAGAAGCAGACTGTCCAAACACCCAAAAAGCATGAAAAAGGACATTTGAGTCAGGCATCCTGAATAGGAGATGGCTCTGGTGTGAGTCTGGATGTCCACTATCATCTTTGGCAGTGTGGTGGAGGTGAAACTGATGTCAGCCAATGATAAGTTAGAGAGGAAAAAGTACATCGGACTGTGGAGGTGTGAATCAGAGCTGACCGTCAGGATGATGAGCAGGTTCCCAAGCATTGTGACCAAGTACATGAACAGGAACAGTCCAAAGAGTATAGGCTGAAGCCGAGGATCATCTGAGAGTCCCATGAGATGGAATTCTGAGACACGTGTTATATTTTTCTCTTTTATATTACTTGGACACCTTTTGAAAACAAACAAGAGGATTGGAGAAAAATAAATAATTAAACCAATACCCAACAATGCTTCTAAATATTCAATGGAAGCAGTTTGCTGATAAATTCCACACATTTAATTTCAGGTTCATAAACAGCTCTCAATATTTCTCAGTTTTTATATATTCAATACTAGAATAATTTCATTATTGATCATTTTCTGTTATTTATCTCATTCTATGTATATCTACTTTAGAGAAACCCAAATGAAATACTACTTTTGAATAGCAAAATCATTCCCTACAAAACTATTACGACAGGAAAATATTCTTTTAAGATAAAATATACAATAAGAAATATCCTTTTCTGATTAAAGTAATATCATTTATATTGAAAGTAATTAATGCAGATATTGGAGTTATAGGACTTTAATTCCAGCGCTTGGGAGGCAGAGGTAGGCAGATCTCTATAAGCTTAAAGCCAGCCTGGTCTACATAGTGAGTTTTAGGACACCCAAGGCAATAGTGAGAGCTTGTCCCAAAACAAAAAAGAGTAATTAGCAGCCCTATTTTATGCACATGTGTGCAAGTTCCATATGGGAACTTAGTGGGAGAGAGAAGAGAATAAGAGAAGAAATGGGAGGGGAGTAAAATAAATAAAATCCATTGAACAAATAAATGTATGACACTGTCAAGTAGTTTTAAAATTTTAAAGAACTAATTTTAAGGCAAAAATAAAACTTTAGTTAGACTTTATCAAATAATGTCAAATTCATCAAGGTATGAAAGATGAAAGTTTCATAAGTTGCATTGAAGTTAAGCAGGACCAATAAGATGGTAAAGGCCACATTGCTCATAAGAGTTCATTCTTTAAACATGAAATAAAAATAAAATTTTCAAAGCATCTGATATTCTTTAACAGAACATGTTATTTAAGAACTGAAATTGGGTCCTGACTCAGTCCACATTCTTTATGGAATATGGCATGTTTATAGTTTTAAAATTAAAACAGCTATATATACAGGCCCATTTTAGGATATGGAAACCTTAAGTACAAACCTTGACATATTATTCATTTAAAGCCCAAGAGTGAAATATAATAGGAATGAGCATGGATGTCACAGAGAAAATTAGATGTCAGAGTTTTTTTCCATATAACAAATTCTATTCATCTACCTATGTTCAAATTTGCATCAATAAAAGCTTTATGAAATAAGGTCATTCTCTCAACTCATTATAATAATGTGTCTGATATCAATATAAATGTGAAAGTAAATGATAACTAACAGAACTGTGATAATGTATATTTTTTAAATTTTCTGTATATATTTCCACATGCATTATCTACTTCAGCATCATATCTATAAGCAAAGAATTATTTTTTAAAAAGAATTCTCTCCAACATAGAATGCTAAACAGTATAATTGCTGAACTATGTTATGTAGATTCTAAATTAAAGTTAAAAGTTCATAATCAGAAAACATTATATATGTCAGTTATCTTTGCAGATTTTCATCATTTTTGTGTCCTGACTCTAATCCTTAATGGAAAAACATACATTAAATGTGTGGCCATCCTCTTGCTGAAAATACTATGCAATCTGGTCTCAGGACATGGAGAAATCAAGTTGGTACTGGCCAAGAAGATTGCTCCCTAATGGCTAGGTTGCATAGTCCAGGATGGTGTTATGCAGACTGCTGCGGTGGGAGGGGTGTCATCAACAGTCTTACCCAGCTATGAATCCTATGAGCTACAATAATCACCTTATGACTAGATATGCCTGTGGGTGTTGTTGTGGCACAAATGTTCTGGGAGTAAATTAATGGCTTTCTGATTGGATTTAAGGTCTCCTCCACAGCGGAAAAAAACATATGCCTGGTACTAGAAATCTGGCCAAGAACCCATTATTGCAGAGCTCACAGGCCCCAGAGGTGAACTTGCTAGTAGTATTTTGTAAAATGGACATGGTATCAAGTTATCCTCTAAATTTATATCTCTATGTCCATAGATTAGTGAAGCTCTCAGACCTCATCAAAGAACTTTTTATGCAGAGGATGGTGATTAAGACAAAAATTCACAACTGTCAAAGGGCAGAAAATGAGTTTGTTCAGGGTGCTCAGCCACAAATGAGACATCTGTATTACACTCCCTCCCCAAGGGTCAGGGACCATTGCAGAAGAGGGAGCAAAAAGATTGTAATACCCAGGGATTAGTGGGGACCAGACTAAAACAGTGTCTTCTGAACACAACAGAACTAGTGCACTTATGGACTCACAACAACTGTTGTCTGCACAAAATCAAGAGTCAAAATTCCAGCGTGGAGGAAACAGGGACTCACAGACTCTTCCCCAACCCAAACTGAGGCGCTATTGACAATCACTGGCTTCTGGAGGAGGAAAAGTCAGTATTCTTTCTTTTTATTAAAAATAGATTCTCCTCTCATACAGTACATCCCAACCATAGTTTTCCCTCCTCCACTCCTCCTAGCTCCTCCACATCTCCCCTCTCCTCTAGATTCACTCCCTGTATGTTTCCTTTTCAGAACAGATCAGGCCTCCAAAAGATGACAGTCAAACAGGACAGAACAGGATGCAATAAGACAAGAAAAAGCCCTCCTACTGAGGCTGAACAAGGCTTCTTCAAGAGTGTGTATTGACTAGTCTTTATGTCAACTTGGCAATGTAGCTAGAGTTTTCCTCTCCGGGTCCCACCAAGCCCTGGCAGTCCCATAGCCCACTTATAAAATAAACATATAGACGCTTATATCATTTAAACTGCTCTGCCATTAGCTCAGGCCTACCATTGTCTAGCTCTTACTCTTATACTCAGCCCATTTCTGTTAATCTATATGTTGCCACATGTTCTGTGGCTTTACCTGTTGCCTTTACATGTTGCTCCCTGGGTTGCAGGCTGGCGTCTCCTGACTCAGCCTTCCTGTTCCCAGAATTCTCTACTTGTCCCACCTATACTTCCTACCTGCTACTGGCCAATCAGAATTTTATGGCACAAGTTCAGCCATCTGGGGAAAAGAAACATCAATTGAGAAAATGCCTGCCACATTGGCCTGTAGACAAGTATATGGAACATTTTCTTGATTAATGATTGATGTGGGAGGGCCCAGCCCACAGTGGGGGTAATGTTAACCTCAAGACAGTTATCCTGTGTTGTATAAAGAAGCAGTGTGAGCAAGCTATGAGAAGTAAACCAATAAGCAATATCCCTCCATAACATCTGCTTCAGTTCCTGGCTCCAAGCTCCTTCCCTGACTTTCCTTAGTGATGTCCTGTAAGCTATAAAGTAGAATAAATATTTCCCTCCCCACATTGCTTTTAGCTATGGTCATTACTCCGACAATAGAAACCCCAACTAAGACAAGTTTAGTTCCTGGTCAGCTAGCTAATCATGCTCCAATAAATGACTCAATACCTACATATTAGACATGTTGGGTTATTAAAAAGAAAACAAGGACATCAAGTTAAAGTAGGAGGGTAGAGAGGTAGGGTTAGATCTGAAAGGAATTAGTGGAAGAAGTAATGGTGGTTATCTTATTTAGGTTTTCTCTTGCTGTGAAGAGATACTGCGACCATGGCGACTCTTTTTTGTTGTTTGTTGTTGTTGTTGTTGTTGTTGTTGTTGTTTTTCGAGACAGGTTTCTCTGTGTAGCTTTGCGCCTTTCCTGGAACTCACTTGGTAGCCCAAGCTGGCCTCGAACTCACAGAGATCCGCCTGGCTCTGCCTCCTGAGTGCTGGGATTAAAGGCATGCGCCACTGTTGCCCAGCCGGCAACTCTTATAATGGAAAACATTTCACTGGGGGCTGGTTTGCAGTTCAGTGGTTCCATTGTCATGGTGGGGAGCAAGGCAGCATGCAGGCAGACGTGGTGCTGGAAAAGTAGCTGAGAATTCTACACCCAGATCCTCAGGCAGCAAGAAGGAAGAGCGAGCCACTGGGCCTAGGTTGAGCTTCTGAAACCTCAAAGCCCACCCCTGTGATACACTTCCTCCAACAAGGCCACAATTCCTGATAGTGCAATTTCCTATGAGACTATGGGGTCCATTTTCATTCAAACCAATACAGGTAGATATGATCAAAATACATTAAATACATGTTTAAAAATTAATGAAAGTATTATATTTAATTTTTTAATAAAAATTCAAGAGATAGATTAATAAATACATAAATAAAACTCATTTAATCATTAAAAAATATTAGTTTTCTTCAATGCAATTTCACTGGGTATAATAATCATACTTAAGGGTAGAGCCCATGTTCTGCAGTAGACAGCCAACATGAAACAAAATCAATGATATTTTTTGAGACTTTTTGTCTCATATTACTTTGGGTATTTTTCATCTTATTGATCTTTTTGCTTATATATTATGGTTCTAGTTTTGTGTTTTATGGGGGGTGTATTTCTTGTGAGGTTTTTTTAATTCTGGTCTAGTTTTATTTGCCATTTGTTTTCTAGAGAGAAAGAGAAAATAATGGTATGGAATTGGGTGGATGGGGAATTGGATGGGTGAGTGGAGAAATCTAGAAGGTGTTGGGGGAAAGGAAACCATGATCAGAATATATTATATGGAAAATTTTTCTTTAAGCAAAAAATATTAAGATGTCCCAAAAAGCCAGAGAAGGAAAAGTATAATAGTGACAGACATATCCCACCACTTGAGAAAATGACTTCATAGAGGCAGATTTTTTTATCTATGCCTTGGTGAGTGACATCATTAGGGAACAGAAAGTCAGTCTTTTTGTCTTTTTTTTATTTTTTGAGATTATAACATATTTAGATTTCTCCCTTCCCTTTTCTTCCTCCAAGCCTCTCATATACCCCTTCCTTCCTCTCCTTCAAATTCATGGCCTCTTTTCATTGTTATTGCATGCATATATGTACACACATATACACACATATATATGTATATGTGTGTTCCTAAATTTAACATACTCAGTCTGTGCACTTTTACTTATATGTACAAAAACATACATACAAATCTTCTTTTATTTTTCTGTTATTGCTGTGTCTGTTTTATCTTTTTTATTTCTATTTTACTTCATTCCTCCCTTCTTTTATATTTTTCTTTTTATACATTTATGTTTTTCTTTTTTCTTTCCCTTCTTTATAGAACTTTTATGGGGATTGCTTAAATCATGATGACTAAATTAGACAAAGCCATGCAAATACATGTAAAATTTACCATAGTTTTTCTCCTGTTCTCTTCTCTTCACAGTTGTACTTCTCTTATTTAATATCTAATTTTTGAGCAAACTCTGTCCTTTGTCCTTCGCCCTTCCCTTCTCTTCTCTTTGCTTCCTTTCTTCTCTCTCTCTCTCTCCCCCTCCATTCACTTATCCTTTTTTCTCCTCTCTTCCCCTCTGCTCTCCTCTCCTCCTTTTTCCCCTCCTCTTTTTTTTTTTTTTGAGACAGGCACTCCCATAGTATTTATGCTGGCCTGAAGCTGAAGATCTCATTGCCTCAGCCCCTGAGTCCAGGGATTGCTTTAGGTTGTCTGATTGCATTTCTCTTCTTGTTTCTCTTCTCACTCTATCTTTAGCTGGAGCTGACTCATCTACTCACTTTATTGTTTCCTCCCTTGTATATTCTTTTCCCTTTTCTACTTCTCTAACAGTAATAACTTAACTTACTCTGCTTATTTTCTTTTCATTCTCACACTTTTAACTGATATCTGAGTATGCATAGTACTAGTCTCATTTTTTTATTCAAAAGTTACTAAAATTAAATTTTTTCAATTCACTATTACTATATTTTCATAGATGTGATAGCTAGCTCACTTAGCATTCTATGCTTGGAATAGCACTGAGAACCATGGCGAGTGCCCAAGTGTGCCATGCCATCTGAAGACTTGTCTACTGAGCTACAACCTCATCCCAGTGGGAAAAAATTTCTTCTCACTGTTACTGCAACAAAATTCTACTTGACCATTGGAAATACTTCAACTAAAAGAATACAGAAAGTTTACAAAATCCAGCCAATAACATAATCTAAGGTGCACATGCCCAAATGCAGAGACATAAAACACATAAGAAATCAAAACAATACAACTCTGAAAATTATGAATTCCACAGAGTGGGTTCCAATGAGAGTAAAGCATATGAAATTCCAGGCAAAGAATTCAGAAAACAATCATAAGAAGATTCATAAAAATCATAGAAGATGTGAATAAGTTCTTGAATAAATTAACAGTATAACTAACTGAATGAAAGCTAAATACAATATATGAAATAATTTTCAAAATTGAAATAAAAGTGCTGAAAAGTCAAATTGAAAATTTGAAATGAGAAGCTCAGTAAGTTAAATTTTAAAACCCTTAAAGTCTCACCAATACAATGGATCAAGTGGAAAACAGAATATCAATGGTTGAAGACAGAATAAGTGAATCATAAACATAACAAAAAAGTATAAAAAGAACATAAAAATCTGAAGAGCACTATTAAAAGACAAAACTGATGAATCATGGGCATATAAGAAGTGTAAACTAAAGGTATAGAAAATACATTTGGCCGGGCGATGGTGGCACACGCCTTTAATCCCAGCACTCGGGAGGCAGAGGCAGGTGGATCTCTGTGAGTTCCAGGCCAGCCTGGTCTATAGAGCGAGATCCAGGAAAGGCACAGAGAAACACTGTCTCAAAAAAACCGAAAAAAAAAAAAAGAAAATACATTAAATAATATTAGAGCAGAAATTTTCCAAATTAATAGAAAGTAATGCATCCTGCCTAGATGGCCAGGAACCAGAGGCTGGACAGCCCAGAGACCCAGGCTAGAACCAAACATGACTAGGAAAAAAAGAAAATTCAATGAAATTATTACAAATGATGTTCTGATAGATTGAGGCTTAGCCCAGTTGTAATCAGAAAGGTGTCATCCAGCAAATGAAGCAAGCAGATACAAAGAGCCACAGCCAAACACCAGGCGGAGTCAAGGGAACTGCACAATAGAGGGAGAGAAAGGATTGTAGGATCCAGAGGGGTTGAGGACACCATGAGAAGAAAGCCCACATAATCAACTAAGCAGGGCTCATGCGAGATCACAGAGACTGAAGTGACAATCACAGAGCCTGTATGGGCTGAGTTAGGTCCTTTGCATATAAGTTATGATTATGTAGCTAGATGTTCTTGTATGACTCCTAATAGTGGGATTGGGGATGTTGCTGACTCTTTTGCCTGCTCTTAGGATCCTTTTCCTCCTACTGGGTTGCCTCACATCCAGCCTTGATATGAGGGTTGTGCTTAGTCTTATTGTAACTTCTTATGCCATGTTGGTTGATATCCCTGGGAGACTTGTTATTTTTTAAAGGAAAATGGAGAAGGAGTTGATCTGGCATAGAGGAGAAATGAGGTGGGGGGGGGGACTGGAGCAGTAGAGGAAGGGGAAACTGTAGTCAAGATGGAGTGTATGAGAGAATTTTTGCAGAAAGGAAGGAAGGAAAGAAGGAAGATAGATGATAGATTAGATAGATAGATAGATAGATAGATAGATAGATAGATAGATAGATAGATAGAATAGATAGATAGATACATAGATACATAGATAGATAGATAGATAGATAGATAGATACATACATACATACATACATACATACATACATACATACATACATACACCCAAATCCAAACTGCAAAGACAGGAACAAAATTTCCTCATATAATATACTTTAAAAACTAAGTGTACCGAATAAATAAAGAACATTGAAAGCTGGAAGAGAAAAAAAAGTCAAATTTAAAGGCAAAAATCATTAAATTAACAACAGATTTGAAAAATTCCAAAACTAAGAGATAAAAAATTATGTATTCAAGCTTTAAATGACAATCACTGTAGCCAATAAAGCTATCCTTCCCGGTTAAAGAACAAAGAATCCTTCTATGATAAATGCAAACTAAAAGAATTTATGATCACTAAACCAAAATTCCAAAAAGATATGAAGAGAATACTCAGTAGAGGAAATTCAAATGACTGAGAAACACTTAAAGAAATGTTCAGTATCTTTATCAATCAGGAAAATACAAATCAAAATTACTTTGAGATTTCATCTTATACCTGGCAGAATGGCTAATATCAATAACACAGTGTCTAATATCAATAACACAAGCTCATACTAGCAAGAATTAAAATAAGCAGAACACTCATTCATTGCTGATGGGAGTGCAAATTTGTACAACCTCTATAGAAATCAGTGTAGCAGTTCCTTGGGGAGATGGGAATTGATCTACCTCAAGATCCAGCTACACCGTTCTTAGGCATATACCCAAAGGACCTTCACTTCACCACAAAAACACTTGCTCAACCATGTTCATTGCTGCTCTATTCACAATAGCCAGAAACTGGAAACAATCTACATGTCCCTGAACAGAAGAACTGAAAAAGAAAATGTGGTACCTTTATACAATAGAGTGTTATTCAGCTGTTTAAAAATCACAACACAAAAGTTGCAGGCAAATGGAAGGAACTAGAGAAAATCATTGTGAATAAAGTAACCCAGAGTCAGAAAGATAAATATGGTATGTATTCTCTTATATGAGGTTATTAACCATTAAGTAAATTGAAAACCCATAGTCACAAGGAGGTTTTATATATAAAGGAAGGGACTAGGGAGACACATGGATCTCCCTGGGAGGGAGAAATAGAATAGATTTTGTGGATGCAGTGGGTGAATAAGAATGGGAGGGACAAGTGGGAAGAAAGAGTGGAAATGGGGTTACGTTATGGAATGCAGGGCAACACAGCTAGAATTTGGGTGTTATGGAAAATAACAGGAAGCAGAAATTTCCTAAAATATATGAAGACAATCCTAACAAAGTTTCCAGAAAATGGAGACAGAATTCCAGCTGACCATCTCTTGCCACCAAGCAAAACTTCCAGTATAGGGACTAAGTTACATCCAATTTAGTTGTTGGCCAATGGGGCCCCTTGGAAATTCCCAAATAACCCAGACTGTTTCCAGGACAAAAGTTTCTCTCTCCAAACTAATAGCAAGACCCCATTGCTGAAGATAACACCCACACAACTCAATGAAGATTGAGAGGTCAAGCTAGTGCCTATATAGAACTTTAACTCCTACCTTCTAGTGTCTTTGGTAAGGGAAGATACTCGTAAGATTGCCAAAAGAGAAATGTAAACACCAACCCAACCTCAAAACCTTTGACCTACAATCTTTCCTGCCTGCAAGACATGCTAGGGTAATGGTTTCACAAAGCTTGTGGATATAACCAAGCACTGTCTGACTTGATTTAAGGCTCAATCTACAACATGGAACCCATACCCAACACTGCTTGGACCATAAAAACCAGACATTAGATAACCCAGAGATGTAGGATAAAACTAAATACTACTTGTCTTAAAAAAAGTAACAATAAAATGAATCCTAATGATATTCTGCTCAACTCATAGATCAGTGTGTGATTCAGCCATCATCAGAGAAGGTTCTTTCTGTTGCAGGATATTTCATCACACTGTGAACCTCAAGATTGCATTAATTAAATAAAATCAACCATAGGTCAAGAAGGGGAGCAAGCAACAAGTTGATTGGAAATAACCATAGAGTGTGAGGGGAAGTTGGGAGGTCAGAGAAAGGCACAAGAAGTAGAAGGGAGGAACATTCAGTTGGAGTTTTGTTTTTAGACAAAGTAAGAGAGCCTCTTTCTGAGATGATGGCTGAGGAGGAAGGTCAACTGGCTGCTTTCTCTGTCTCTCTGAGCTTGTAGGTTTTTACCTCAGCATCTGACTCCCAAGTCTTTATTGGTAAAATAAGAGGATAGAGACTTCATTAAAACAGCATTTGTCTCCCTACAGGGAGGTGGCTGAAGAGGTGGCAGGAAGACAGGAAGCAAAGCCCCCACCCACCCACCCCCGCAGCCCATGGCCTTAGCAGCAAGGTCTAGGCAGCAGCTGAGGCAGTGGTAGGATCGAGTGTAGCCACTGAGAAGCAGATATAAAACAACATACTCCTGCAGTAGATGGGAACAAATACAGAGACCCACACCAGACATAACGAGAGAGAGAGAGAGAGAGAGAGAGAGAGAGAGAGAGAGAGAGAGAGAGAGAGAGAGAGAGAAACCTTGGGAACACACAGCTCTAAATGCCATATCTCTGTCAAATACCCTCCCCACTAAGAGCCCAGGGAACCACAAGGAAGAGGAGGCAGTGAGAGTGTAAGATCCAGAGGAGATAGAGAGCACTAGAAGAATAAGGCCCTTAAAATCAACTGAGCAAAGCCCATATGAACCCATAGAGACTGAATTAATCAGCATAGGGCCTGTACAGGTCTGAACCAGGTCCACTGCATATATATTATAGCTTTCAATTTAGTATTTTTATGGGACTGCTGAGTGTGTGAACGGGCAGGTCCCTGATTCATGTGTCTTCTCTTAGAGCCCTTCTCCTTCTGTTGGTTTGCCTTGTCTAACTTCAATGTGATGGTTTTTGTTTTATCGTTTTATAATTTATTTGTTATGTCTGATTGTTATCTATTAGAAGCCTGTTGCTTTCTAAGGAGAGACAGAAGGGAAATGGATTCTGATGGGAAGGGAGGTAGGAAGGAACTAGAAAGAGTTGAGGGAGGAAAAACTATAACCAGGATATATTTTAAGGGATATTATAAGAATAAAAACAAAAATGAAATAAAATAGGGCCAATGAGATGTCTCATTGGTTAAAGGTACTTGTTTCCAAGCCTGACAAAGTTTGATCCCTGATACCAGCATGGTAGAAAGAGAAAACTGATTCGTGCAAGTTGTCCTCTCTCTCTCTCTCTCTCTCTCTCTCTCTCTCTCTCTCTCTCTCTCTCTCTCTCACACACACACACACACACACACACACACACACACACACACACACACACAATGGCAATGCACATCCAGACCCGCACAAGTCAATAAATGTAATTTTTAAATAAAATAAAAATAACTTTTGACAAAGAGAAAAACAAAAAAGAACCTGAAAGTGGAAATAGAATTAGAATCAAAGAAAATCCAACCTGAGGGACTTCTGAACTTGAACGCTCTTGTTATCTTACCATGATAAATGAAGACCCCATGGGAATAGGAAGAAGCAGAGTGCTAGAGAGGTCCCGAGAAATCCACAAAGAAACCTCCACTATAGACTACTGGCAATGGTCGAGAGACAGCCTGAACTGACCTACTCTGGTGATCAGATGGCCAAACACCCTAACTGTCATGATAGAACTCTCATCCAGTGACTGGTGCAGAAATGCAGAGATCCATGGCCAAACCCCAGGTGGAGCTCCAGGAGTCCAATCAGTGAGAGAGAGGAGGGATTGTATGAGCAAGAGATATTGAGACAATGATTGGAAAAGCACAGGGACAAATAGCCAAACTAGTGGAAACACATGAACTGTGAACCAATAGCTGAGGAGCCCCCATGGAACTGGACCAGGCCCTCTAGATAAGTGAGACAGTTGATTAGCTTGATCTGTTTAGGAGGCCCCCAGGCAGTGGGATCAGTTGTGTATCTTGATATGCTTGGGAGGCCCCCTGTCAGTAGGATCAGAATCCATCTCTGGTGCATGAGTGGGTTTTTTGGAGCCCAGCACCTATGGTGGGACACATTGTGCAGCCTTGAGGCAGGGGAAAGGGATTGGACTTGCCTCTACTGGATGTGCCTCCCTATGGGAGGCCCTGTCTTCTTGTGGGTAGAAGGGGAAAGCTGAGGGAGTGAGAGGAGGAAAGAGGGGGATCTTTGATTGGTGTGTAAAATGAATGAAAATTTTTCTTAATAATAATTTTAAAAAATAAAAATAAAATAAAATAAAATAAAAATATACCTCAAAATCTAGCTACAGTGCTCTTAGGTATATACCCAAGGATGCCTCACCCTACCATAACCATAGCATTGCTGCTCTATAGTAGCCAGAAATTGGAAACAACCTAGATGACCCCCAACAGAAGAAAGGATAAAGAAAATATGGTACATTTATACAATAGAGTGTTACTCAGCCATTAAAAGAAATGAAATCATTAAATTCACAGGCAAATGGATGGAACTAGACAGCCAAACACTACAAAGCAAAAGGAACAATGCTGGAGAGATTACCATTCCATAGCTCAAAATATATTGTAAAGCCATAGTAATAAAAACAATATTGTAGTGGCACAAAACAGACATGTAGACCAGTGGAATAACATCCACCATGAAGAAACATAACCTCAGCCATTTAATATGTGAAAAAAGATGCCAAAAACATACTCTACGGAAAAGAAAAGATATTAGGCAAATGCTCCTGGGAAAACAAGATATCTACCTGCAGAAGCATGAAATTGGAGATAGATGATAGATAATAGATAGATAGATAGATAGATAGATAGATAGATAGATAGATGATAGGTGATAGATAGATGATAGATAGATAGATAGATAGATAGATAGATAGATAGATAGATAGATAGATAGATAGATAGATAGATAGAGATACCCTTGAACAAATCTAACTCAAAATTGATCAAAAATCTAAATATGAACCTGAAATACTGAATCTCTTAGAAGAAAACATAGACAGTACCCTACAAGACACAGATGCAGGAAAGGACTTTCTCCATAGGGCTCCATTGTCCAAGATTAAGGCCAAGTGACAAGTGGAACTTCATAAACTAAAAATCTTCTGAATGACTAAGGAAACAGATAACCAGGTGAAGAGAAAACCTGTAGAACTAGAGTCTTTGACAACAAAACATCTGAGAGGCAAATAATATCCAGAATATACAAAAAAAAAAAACTCATTCGAAGAAATGGACCTGGGACCTGAACAGAGAGTTCTCAAAAGAACAAAAAAAAATAGCTAAGAAATATCTCAAGTAATTTTCATTGTCCCCAGTAACTAGGGAATTGCAAATCAAAATAACTTTGAGATTTCATGACATACCAGTCAGAATGGCAAAGATCATCCATAAAATGTGGAATAGGATGCACTAGAAAGACACTTTCATGGTTAGTGGGACAGCAAACTGATGCAGCCACTATGGAATCAGTATGGAGAATTCTCAAAAATCTGCCATATGATCCAGATATTGACATATGCCCAAAATACTTACTATCCTATCTCACAGTTACTTGCTCAGCTGTGTTCATTGCTGCTCTATTCACATTATCTACAGAATGGAGACAAACTAAATGCTCTTCAACTTTGGATGGATAATAAAAGTATGGTACATATGCAATGTTCAATTCTATTCAGTTGTAAAGATAAATGAAACCATGATATTTGCAGATAAGTGGATGGAATTTGAAGATATTACATTGAATGGGGTAACACAGATACAGAAAGATAAATATCATATGTTCTCTGCCCTCTCAGTCTCCCAGGTCCCAATCTTCAGATGTGAGTACATAACCTGGAGTAGCTGCAAAAACCAGAAAGCTAAAAGGGATCATCATATGGATGGAAGAGGCAGGGGACAATAGAGAGGACAGTATCAGGGTACAAATGATGTGAAGAAGGGAATGGATAAAAAAAAGAGAGCTCTGATTAAGGAGTGGGGAGAGATATAAACACAGAAGAAGGGGGGAGAATAACGGTAAGAATGTCTGAAAAAGTCATAAGGAATCATATTTCTAACCATCTACCTAAAAATACTTATAATACACATAAGTCAGTATATAAATACACATACATAATTTAAATGAAAATTTCAAATGTAGACTGATAATGATCCCTTCAAAAGCCAAAGACCATTAAACAAAAAAATCCAACACCAAGTACGAGAAATTCTCTTCTGAGTTGTTGGTCAATTTGTCCAAGACTCCCAAAACATTTCAAGCTACTGCTATTGCCCTTGATCCTCCCCCCAAAGATGGAGGTAAGTCCCTATTGCTGAAAACAATCATCAACTTCAGAGATAGAGCCCAGAGGCCTCTGAGCTGGAACTTTATCTGAATACCTCCTCCCTAAATCCTAGAAGTGCATTGCAAAGTTACAAGGAAGGAAGCAACCAATAGTCCTATCCAGCTTTAACATCTGTGAACCACAACAAAAACAGTATGGCATAATAACACTAGGAATGCAGTAGCAACACACACACACACACACACACACACACACACACACACACACACCCTTTGGTGATATGCAGGCAACCATGGAGTTGGCTTGGCCAGGCTGCCTTGAGAGGCGTGCATCATAGGTCTTTCAGGTTAGAGTCCATGGCTTCTAGAGCACAATGTGCTTTCCAGTTCCTGAAAGACTGATGCACTCCCTCAGGCACTGAAGCATTCAGGCCACTTTTTGTTTCTCTGTATGTTCCCTTAGTAGCCAAGGAAGCACGGAGCCCTAACAGGACAACTAGTCTGAGACATTAAACTTGTGTACCCTGTACGGCTTGCAAACTTCATCGTATCCTGGCAACTACAATTGTATTGATCCTTGCAATTGCCATTATATTCTGTTTATGGTAAAGGTATAAAAAGTCTGATTGCTCTCAATAAAATTGTCACAACTTTGGTTGTGCTATGGCACAACCTGGTCTGATTTCATTCCTCACAGCCACATCAGGTGACTTTGGTTGGTAAGTAAGCATGAGCATTTACAGTGATAACCAAAAACTGTCTAATTGCGTATAAGATCCACTCAACAAGAGAGAAATCACACCTGCTAGTGGAGACCTAGCCAACTGCCCATGGCTAGTGAAGTCATGGATTGTGGAGGAGAACCTACAAACAGCACTTTACTAAAGCAGCAGAATCCCTACCTACATTCTAAATATTTGTCTTTATACCCACTGGTAAGTGTAGTCCTCACCTCTCATCAATGAAAATTTTCTCTGCAGCAGTCAGAAAAACACAAACAAAATGCAGAGTTGTGAAATCCAGTCAAAAATGAATGTAGCTACAACACTGCTCTCACACCTAGAACTCTGAGATCATTGCAGAAGTAGAAAGATTTTAGTACCAAAGGAACAGAGAGTTTACTGTGAGATTGTATCTTCTAGCAATACAGAAGCTACATCCATAAATTCTCATTTAAGTAACATAAATAAAATAGACTCAAATAAATGACATTTTTCTGTTCTCTTGTTCCTATAGGACATCCTTGAAATAGATGAAAGTCAATATAGGAATATTCTTGTATGTTCATAATACTGGCCACATTCATTGTTAGTGAAAACAAAAAAGACTATTCAATATTAAATGGAGACACAAAAGATGGTCAGTGCTTAGGATGATTGATAGGTTAATAAACCTTAATCTGCTCTTTTACACATTAATAAATGTACCAAATTATCAAAATGAACACATAAATATTTGTATAATTGTGTTATTTTAAAAAATTCATTGTCTTCTGAGTTAAAAGTTTGTATTTGGGTCATTCTTTCATCTGGCTATTCTAACTCCATATAATTTGTTTACTTTGAATTTGGTTTGGTTTGCCCTGGTATGCTTTGGTATTTTATTTATTTTTATTATTATTATTAATAATAATAATATTAATATTAATTACTGGAAGTCAAGCACAGAAGACAACACTATTAAGTCAATTTTCCACTTCTAACTATATGTGGGTTCTTGAAATCAAAATCAGATCATCAGACTTGATGACAAGTTTTGACAAACAGAACCATCTCATAGTCCCTGGTTTAGTTTTTTGAAATAGGTTCTTGCTATACAGCCCAAGATGCCCTCAAATTGTCAGTTCTCCTGTCTCAGCCTCCCAAAATGTTAGGACTACAAGCATGTACCACCAATTCCAAACTTTTTCCTTTCATGATGAAGCAACAATGCCACCTAATTTCTGCTGCATCCACTTTCTCCCAAGGGTCTCACCAGACTGTGTCATCTCTATGCTGGGCATGATAAAGGAGTGACGATCCATCATTTCTCCCATGTCTGGTAAGTGTTCGAGAGTCAGATTCTGTCATCAGACCTGGCAAGAAGATAGACTTGGGCATGCACTCATGATGGAAATTTTGTCTCTGAAGGAGAAAGACAAGACAGAGCCAAGTGGTCTAGTACCAAAAACTAAACAGCTGGAGGGACATTGGCTTTTTATTTACAGTTACATAGGCTCGAGAGTTCAATGCACAGAGCTTATAATTAGCAAAATTGGTTCATGTTAGCCCAATCTCTGAGGACTTGTTAGTTCTAATTGAAAGGGGCCATAGAAAAAGTCAGTTCACTTTTTGGGTCTCAAATTTTCACTTCTCAGGAGGAAACTCATCTGTACTCCTCTTTTCTGACTTTCAATGTTCAAAATCTTTTTTTTTTTCAATTGCCACGTGGCTCGTGGCTTACCAATATCTTACATCTCACTTTCCATGGTGGTGGCTGGCAGTGTTTCTCTGCCTCAGCCTTCCACTTCCCAGAATTCTCCTCTCTCCTTGTCCTGCCTATACTTCCTGCCTGGCTACTGGCCAATCAGTATCTTATTTATTAACCAATCAGAGCAACACATTTAACATACAGAACACCCCACAGCACTTCCCCTTTTCTTTTTTTCAAAAAGGAAGGTTTTCACTTTCACATAGTAAAATTACAGATAACAAAACAATTATCAAGCAAGAATTACAGTTACAATATCTAGTCTATTTATAATATCTAGTCTAGTTGTATATGGCAAAATTAAAGATGATATCCTATCTATCCTATATTTATGAGTCCATTGTTTCATATCTAACTTATCTTTTATCATAACTAAGGAAAATTATAACTTTGTAGTCTTCAACTACACCAAAGTCCTCAGAAGGATATAATATTCAGTGTTCAAAATCTTAATGTAAAATTCAGACTTACAAGGGAAGAATGTTCATGCCATCATCTTATCACATGTCATTTAAAAGTAACTGATGAAAAACAATGCTTCATGAAATGACATTACTATTGTGAAACACATTGGCAGTATGTAGACTGTGGTATCAGCAGAAACATTATATGAGTAAAACAAATACACACAGAACAAGAGTCTACTTCAGTGAGTATAAATCCTTGTCACCTTCATGATAGTAGAAAATGTAATCAACATACCTCCAGTTGGCTCCTTAGCCATTCTTGAGATTGGCACAATTTAGATATTGTATTAGTCAATTTTCTGTTGCTAATAACCCAACACAATATAATGAACTATAAAAAGCTGCTTGGTATGGTAGTACATGACCGTAATCTCATCATGTAGGATGAAGGAGCGAAGGATCAAGAGATCAAAGCCAGCATAGGCTATATAATGAGCCTCTTTCTCATAAAATAAATAAATATAATAGAAAATAATATAATATAAAATATAATATAATATAATAATATATCATATCATATCAGTACTGTACTTCATAATATAACCAATAATATAATCCATCCACTCTGACCAATCACTGTAGCACAATGTAATTTTGTGGCTGTTGTTTATTTCTGAGGTTATATTTTAATTACAGCATTTCTCCCTTCCCTTTCCTCCTTCAAAACCCTCCCTGTGCCCCTCCCACTCTACTTCATAGTCAGTCTCTTTTCTTTACTAATTGTTATTGCATGTATATATGTATTTCTATACACATTTATATAAGAATATATGTATATATCAAATATACATATATATACAAATTCATATGTACATATACATATATTACTAAATATAACCTGTTGAGTCCATATAATGTTTTCAGGGTTAATCATTTGGCAATGAACAACCATTGGTATGCTCTTCCCTGGGGAGGAGCACCTCTCCCGGTCCCAGATTTACTCAGTTGCCGTTAGTTCTTTGTGTAAGGTTAAGGCCTCATGGGCTTTTCCAGACTCAATGTTCATTGGTGTCTTTGTTCAGCTCACATTTGGGTGATCAGGTTGGTGACACTTTATCTTTATAGCTGCTGATATTACTAGGAAATACAATCTCACAGCAAAGTTCCTTACCACACTCTGGCTCTTAAAATCTTTCCACCTCTCTTCTACCGTGTTTCCTGAGCCTTAGGCATGGGAATGTCTTGTAGATGTATCCATTGTGACTGGTCTCCACAACTCTGCATATTGATTGGTTGTAGTTTTCTGTAGTGGTCTTTGTCTGTTGCAAAGAGACATTTCTTTGATGAGGGGTAAAGACTACATGTATCTGTGGGAATAAGGACAAATGTTTATAGATTGTTGTTAAGGATTATGTTGGTTTTTGTAAATTAGTGGTAGATTCTCCTCTAATAACCATGATTTTCTAGCACTGAGTAGTTAGCTAGGTTTCCAGTACCAGGCATTGTATCCGTCTTGCTGAGAATGTCTTAGGTCCAATTAGCCAGTAGTTGGTTACTGCCAAGGCATGTGTGCCACTAGAGCAGCCATAGGATCATCATACATGTTGGTCATTGATGTGTCATAATTCATTTTTAAAGATTAAAATATGGGCTGAAGAAATAAATCAATAGTTAAGAGCACATGCTGCTCTAGAAAAGACCTGGATTCAGTTCTGAGCATGTTAGACAGCTCACAGTCACCTATATAATACTAGCTCAGGAGATCTGATGCTTTCTGACCTCACAAGCACTTTGCATTCATATGCATATACACATACACACAAAAAAACATACATATATACTTAATTTAAATAATATGAATAAATTAAACTTTGAAAACAACAAAATAGGCCAGTAGAACTGCACCCCTCCCTAGATTCTGTGCCCTCCACCAGGCCCACACCATCCCAACCTGGCCCTGGCCCTGAAGCTGCTGGGCCCTGCTCCCAACCCCAGCAGACTTCTGCCACTGAGGAACAGACTACACCAGTCATGATGGGAGTGACACTCCTGCCAGAGGAACTATACCCTCCATATTTTCTGTCCTCCAGGACTCTTCTGTAGGCCCACACCATCCCAACTCCTCCCTAGCCCTGCAGCTTGCTGGGCCCTGCCCTAACCCCAGAGGACTTCTGCCACTGAGGCACAGGTGACCAGCCACAACTGGTGAGTGACCCTCCTGTCCTGTAGCCCACTCCCTCCATCTCAGCACCAGCACCACTACTGGGCCCTGCCTCCAACTCCAGAGTAATCCCATTGCCCTGATACAGCCCTCACCAGTCTACAAGTAGATGAGTGACCTACCTGCCAGCTGGAATGCCACCACCCCCTGGATTCTGCTCTCCCAAGATCCACATTACCACTGAACGGCTCCCACCTCATCATCCTCCCCAAGGCTAGTCCTTCTCCAGAACTCCTGAAGACTCTATAGGCCAAGTAACAGTCTACACCAGTTAGAAGAACATCCCCAGGGCTGGCGAGATGGCTCAGAGATTAAGAGCATTGGCTGTTCTTTCCCGAGGTCCTGAGTTCAATTCCCAGCAACCACATGGTGGCTCACAACCATCTGTAATGAGATCTGGTGCCCTCTTCAGGCCTGCAGGAACACATGCAGTCAAAAACACTGTATACATAATAAATAAATCTTGAAGAAGAAGGAGGAGGAAGAGGAGGAGGAGGAAGAGGAAGAGAGGAGGAGGAGGAGGAGGAGGAGGAGGAGGAGGAGGAGGAGGAGGAGAAGAAGAAGAAGAAGAAGAAGAAGAAGAAGAAGAAGAAGAAGAAGAAGAAGAAGAAGAACATCACCAGCAGTACTACCAGAGGACAGGCTGGCCTTAGGTATCCCAGGAGAAAACTTGGGCTTTACTGGAGGCCAGGCCAGATCTAAAGGCCCAAAAAGACTTTGGCTGTACTAGAACCAGACCAGATCAAGGGACCCAAGGCCACAAAAACCCCAACAGAGACACCATACTGGACCTGAAGATTCACCAGTCACCAGAAACCTTTGCCATTGGGCCAGAAGACCATCAAGGAAACAAAAACCAAGGAACAAAACACCCACGCAACAAAAATAAACTCATAAATCAACACCTAGACTTATAACCATGCCAAATCCAGATGCCTAAATGCCAGTGTAAGAACACAACCAATAACAGAAAGGGAAATATGTCACCACCAGAACCCACCTGTCCCACAACAGCAAGACTTGGAAATTCCAATGAAGCTAAAGCAAAGAAAATGACCTTTAAAATAATGTTATGAAGATAATAAAGGTCCTTGAAAAGTAAATGAAAAAACCTTTATAGAAATGGAGGGAAAAACAACCAAAAATTATAGAATATTGATAAATTTCTTAAAGAATGTCAAGAAAAAAGAAACAGTTGACAGAAACAAATAAAACTGTTCAAGACTTGAAAACGCAAACTGAAGCAACAAAAAGAAAAGAAAAACACTACTGAGGGAATTCTGGAAATGGAAAATCTGAGTAAGAGAACAGGAACAACAAATGCAAGCATCACAAACAGAATACAAGAGATGGAATAGAGAATCTCAGGAATTGAAGACTTGATAGAGGAAATAGACTCATCAGTCAAAGAAAATGTTAAATCTAAAATACTTCTAACACAAAACATCCAGGAAATCTGAGATACTATGAAAACATAAAACCTAAGAATAACAGGAATAGAAGAATTAGAAGAATCACTGTTAAAAGGCCCAGAAAATATATTCAACAAAGTCATAGAAAAAATTTCCCAACCTAAAGGACATACCTATAAAGATACAAGAAGCTTATAGAACAACAAATAGACTGGTGAACCATAAAAAAGTCTGCATACCATATAATAATCAAAACAGTAAACATACAGAATAAATAAAGGATATTAAAAGCTGCAAAGGAAAAAGACCAAGTAACATATAAAGGCAGACCTATTGGAATTACACACAACTTCTCAATGGAGACTCTAAAAGCCTGAAGTGTCTAGACAGACATCTTGCAGACTCTAAGAGACTATGAATGCCAGCTCAGACTACTATACTAGCAAAACTTTCAAACACTATAGATGGAGAAAACAACATATTTCACGACAAAGTCAAATTAATCGTTATCTATCCATAAATCCAGCCCTACAAAAGGTACTAGACAGAAAACTCCAACCGAGGAAGATAGTTACATCCATGAAAATACAGGCAATAAATAATCCCACACCAGCAAAACCCAAAGAAAAGAAACCACACACACACACTCATGCACGCACGCACGCACGCACGCACTCAAGCACGCACACGCGCGCGCACACATCATAACCAACAACAACATGAACAACAAAAAAAGGAAATTAACAATAATCTGTCATTAATATTTCTCAATATCAATGGACTTAATTCACCTATAAAAAGACACAGATAAACAAATGGATACATAAACAGGATCTATCTTTCTGCTGCATACAAGAAACACACCTCAACATCAAAAACAGACATAACCTCAGAGTAAAGGGTTAGAAAAATATTTTCCAATCAAATGGACCTAAGAAGCAAGCTGGTGTATCTATCCTAATATCTAAGAAAATAGACTTCAAACCAAAATTAATTAAAAGAGACAGAGAAGGATATTTTATATTCATCAAAGGGCAAATCCACCAAGAAGATGTCTCAATTCTGAATATCTATGCCACAAATACAAGAGCACCCACATTTATAAAAAGGAAAGTTACTAAACTTAAATCACACATTGAACCCCACACATTCATAGTGGGAGACTTCAACACCCACCTCTCACCAATGGACAGGTCTGACAGACAGAAACTAAACAGAAATGATGTCACTAACAGATGCTATGACTCAAGTGGACCTAACAGATATTTACAGAACATTTCACCCAAACAGCAGAGAATATATCTTCTCAGCACCTCATAGAACCTTCTCCAAAACTGACCACAAACTCAGTCACAAGTCTCAACAGATACAAAAAAAAACTCTATGTTATCAGATCTCTATGGATTAAAGTTGGATTTCAACAACAACATAAACTACAGAAAGCCTACAAACCCATGGAAATTGAATAACTCTCAAATGAAATACCACTGGGTTAAGGAAAAAATAAAGCAAGAAATTAAAGACTTCCTAGAATTAGATGAAAATGAATGAACAACACATCCAAATGTAGGAGACACAATTAAATCAGTTCTAAGAGAAAAGTTCATAGTACTAAGTGCATAAAGAATTTGGAGAAATCTTATACTAGTGACTTACCACCACATCTGAAAGCTCTAGAACAAAAAGAAGCAAAAGCAACCAAGAGGAGTAGATGGTAGGAAATAACCAAACTGAGGGCTGAAATCAATAAAATAGAAACAAAGAGAACAATACAAAGAATCAATGAAACAAAGAGTTGGTTCTTTGAGAAAATCAACAAGATAGACAAACCCTTATCCAAAATTACCAAAAGTCAGAGAGAGAGAATATCCAAATTAACAAAATAAGAAATTAAAAGAAAGACATAATAACAGACACTGAGAAAATCCAGACAATAATTAAGTCATGCTTCAAAAACCTATAATGCGCAAAACTGAAAAATAAAAAGTGGTCAAATTTCTTGATATATATACCATATACCAAAATTAAATCAAGATCAGATAATTTAAATAGACCTATAACCCCTAAAGAAATAGAAGCAGACATTAAAATTCTCCCAACAAAAGAAAGCCCAGGGCCAGATGGTTTCTGTGCAGAATTCTACCAGAATTTCAAAGAAGAGCTAATGCCAATATTTCTCAGATAATTCCATAAAATATAAACAGAAGGAACATTGCCAAACTCTCTTTATGAGGCCACAGTTACTCTGATAACCCAAACCACAAAGACCCAAGAAAGAAAGAGAATTACAAACCACTTTCCCTCATGAACACTGATGCCAAAATACTCAATAAAATAATGGCAAACCAAACCTAAGAACACATCAGAAAGATCATTCACATGATCACATGGGCTTCATCCCAGAGGTGCAGGGATGGTTCAACATATGGAAATCTGTCAACATAATCCACCATATAAACAAACTGAAAGAAAAATAACACATGATCATCTCATAAAAAAAAGTCTTTGACAAAATCCAACACATTTCATGATAAAAGTCTTAGAGAGATTAGGGATACATGGAACATGCCTAAATATAATAAAAGCAATATATAGTAAGCCAACAGCCAACATCAAATTAAATGGAGAGAAACTCAAAGCAATTCCACTAAAATCAGGAACAAGACAAGGCTGTCACTCTCTCCATATCTAATCAATATAGTACCCAAAGTTCTAGCTGGAGCAATAAGAGAACAAAAGGAGATCAAGGAGATAAACTAGAAAAGAAAAGGTCACACCAGTTGGTGGTGGCACACGCCTTTAATCCCAGCACTTGGAAGGCAGAAGGAGGCAGATATCTGTGAGTTCGACACCAGCCTGGTCTACAGAGCGAGATCTAGGACAGACACCAAAATTATACAGAGAAACCCTGTCTCGAAAAAGAAAAAAGAAAAGAAAAGAAAAAGTCAAAGTATTGTCATTTACAGATGATGATAGCATACATAAGTGACAAAAAAAAATCTACCAGGGAACTCCTACAGATGATAAACACCTTTAGTGGAATGGCTGGATACAAGATTAAATCAAAAACATCAGTAGCCCTGTTATACACAAACAATAAAGTGCTGATAAAGAACTCATAGAAACAACACCCTTCACAATAGGCACAAAAATATAAAGTATCTTCTGTGGATATCATTCTGTATAAATAAAACACTGAGTGGCCAGTGGCCAGGCAGGAAGTATAGGCTGGATAAGGAAAGAAGAGAATTCTGGGAAGTGGAAGGCTGAGGCGAGGAGACACTGCCAGCCACCACCATGACAAGCAGCATGTGAAGATGCCGGTAAGCCACGATCCACGTGGCAAGGTATAGGTTTATAGAAAAGGGTTAATTTAAGATATAAGAACAGTTAGCAAGAAGCCTGCCACAGCCATACAGTTTGTAAATAATATAAGCGTCTGTGTGTTTATTTTATAAGTGGGCTGTCGGACTGCTGGGGCTTGGCAGGACCTGGAGAGAAAACTCCAGCTACATGTGTCTTAGGGTAACTCTAACCAAGCAAGTGAAAGAACTATATGACAATTACTTCAAGTCTTTGAAGAAAGAAATTGAAGAAGATATTAGAAGATGGAAACATCTCCCATGCTGTGCATCAGTAGGATTAACAAAGCAAAATATGTGTTGTTTTTAACTATATCTCTATTATTCTATTTTATCAATAAAGACTCAGGAGCCAGATGCTGCACTGAAAACTTGCTAGCTCAGACAGGCAAAGAAAGCACCAGCTGCTTCCTCCCCGACTGTCATCCCACAAAGACAGCTTTCTCCTAAGCCATCTCAAACAAAAATTCCTCCAACTGAATGTCCCTCCCATCTACTTCCTGTGCATCTCTCTATCCATCCTTCTGACCCACTTTTACTATCTATGGTTTTTTTTCTTAATAACCCTATGTTCACTTCCTGTCAAAGGGTTGCTTGATCTGCCTCTTGAGAATATTTGTTCTCCATATATGGAAAGCATTTGCAATATAAGCCAACAGGAAAATGTTGGGACTACTTTTGCTTTATGAAGAGTCTCCAGTTGCCAATTTACCAATAAATATTTCTGGAGACCAGTTCTAGAGATCAGTACTTGAGAAGGGTGGATGTAGCTGGTAATATAAAGAAGTTGCACCAGACAGCAGTTTGAATCTTTTTCTGAACCTCTGGGAATATTTTATTATTTACTGTGCTTGGGAGGCAGTGTACATTGCTTTTCTGTACATCTCTTTTCTACCTTCCCAGGGACACAGAGTTTATTTTTGTTTCTTACAACAATGATTACATCAGTCTATATTTGCATTTCAAAAAAATATCTAATACGTGACTATTTTCCCAACATCAAAACATCCTTAAAAAGTCATAAACATAAAATTCAGTGATCACAGCTCCTGGAGCAAGTAGACAAAGTTTAACAAGGTGGGGGAGGAGAGGCCTTTATTTTTTCCTCATGGTCACTATTGGAGACAATTTGAATCTAAGAAGCTAATTCTTAACTTATAATAAGCAAAACAAAAATTCTTATCAAATTAAACTATAATGTATTTTAAACCTATTATATATGTATATGTATATATCCTAATTTATATATATATATATATATATATATATATATATATATAAACTTTTGTAACATTCCTATCTTTCTTATTTTTATAATCTTCTAATGATTAACTCATAATGTGAAACCATATCCTTTGCCTTAATTCTCAGTTTTCAAATTTGCATTTTATATCTATAAAAGCTGCTGCGGGATAATTTTTTTTCACGTTAGTTTAATAAAACGCTGATTGGCCAGTAACCAGGCAGGAAGTATAGTCAGAATAAGCAGACAAGGAGTTGTGGGAAGAGGAAAGCTAAGTTGGGAGATGCCAGCCTGCTGTCCAGGGAGCAGCATGTAATGGCACATAGGTAAAGCCACTGAACACCTGGAACATATAGACTAACAGAAATGGGCTGAGTTTAAGTGTAAGAGCTAGTCAGTGGTAGGCCTGAGCTAGTGGTCTAGCAGTTTTAATTAATATAAGTCTCTGTGTATTTGCTTGGGTCTGAGTGGCTGTGGACTGGGTGGGACACAGGAAATCTTCCAACTACAAAAAGCATTAATATCTTCACTACATAATAAGCAGAAAATGTTCCTAAGCTCATTGGTGGAATTTTTTGTACTTTGTCAGTCTTGGTCTTCATCTCCATCTCCAGGGTCTAGTTAAAACATCCTGTTCACCATTTAATCAATATTAATACTTTCAAATGTGTAAGTCTTATAATGCTTTTTAATAAATTTATTCATCTTAATTCCTTTCCCAGACCATCTCAGACTACCAATATTTTGAGGGCAATACAGAACAAGTCAGTGACTCTAAAAACCACTATACAAATGATTTTGTTTTTTTTTTTTTTTAAGTAATAAAACTAAAGGAGGAAGTGAGACTATATCCACCCAACCAGAAACTGGAACTTTGTCATGTAGTTTCTTTAGCCAAACAACAGTCATACAGTCTTGTGGTATTGTATTCCCCCAAATATTGTGCATGCTAATAAACTTATCTAGGGTCAGAGACAGAGCAGCCACAATATTAAACATAGAGGATAGACAGTGGTAGCACACGCCTTTAATCCCAGCACTTGGGAGGCAGAGCTAGGCAGAAATCCATGTGTTCATGGATACAGCCAAGCATGGCAACACACACCTTTAATCCCAGAAAGCGAGCCTTTAATCCCAGGGAGTGGTGGTAGAAAGCAGAAAGGATTATAAGGCATGAGGACCAGAAACTAGAAGCATTTGGCTGGTTAAGCTTTTAGCTGGTTAAGCATTCAGGCTTTTGAGCAGCAATTCAGCTGAGACCCATTCTGGATGCGGACTTAGAGGCCTCCAGTCTGAGGATACAAGACCAGCTGAGGATCCAGTGAGAACTTTTAAGATTCATGCTACACAGTCTCTTAAGCTAAGTTATAAGAACTGGAACTATGTCATTCAGTCTCCTTAGCCAAACAAGAATCATGCATTCTATTCAGCCAAATAGTGAGTGGCACCACCAGAATATGATATCCATAATTTGGGTACCATCTGATTCAATATTGGTAAGGGTTGTATTCATGAAGAAAAGTTTACCAGCAGTTGGAAAAGCTAATATGCAAACATACCAATTAAGAGCTGCATCTGAGTTTTGTCCCTGGGTGGGGGATTAAATGCATATGCTACCACCACCTTCTTCACTGAAACACTAGAATTTAGAAAAACAACTAGCTTTAGAGGTCCACCTATCTCTGCTGGTATTAAAAACACAGGCTACCACTGCTTCTGTTCAAATACTTTATTTAGCTCCAAATCATTCCAACTCCTACACCTTTAGAAAACAAGTATGTGTAGATGTAACCAACTGTCTTATTAAATAAGAAACATAGAACCAATGCAAAGAAGAAAGCCAAGAGGTCAGAGCTAAGAGCTAAAACCTTACCCTTCCTCCTGCGGTAGACCTACCTCTCTGAAAGAGAGCTACTTCCTGTGTTAAAGTCTTTATAAAGACTTTCGTTCTGCCTTCTCATTGGTTGTAAACCCAACTACATGACCGCCTCATCACTGCCTGTCTGTACAGACCTCCAGGTCTTCTATGGTTGGTATTGAGATTAAAGGCATGTATCTCCAATGCTGGATGTATCCCTGAACACACAGAGATCTACCTAGCTCTGCCCACCAAGTTCTGGGATTAAAGGCATGCACCACCACCGCCCAGCTTTCCTATAGCTTGGTAATAGCTCTGACCCCTGGGCAACTTTATTTATTAACATACAAATAACATTTTAGTACAAAATAAAATATCACCATATTTCCCTTTTTCTATTTTAATAAAAAGAAAAAGCTTATAACTAACATAAGAAAAACTATATACAAACTATATACAAAAGTACAATAACTATATACAATATATACAAGTAATAAATACCTAAACAATATCTATTCCATTTGTATTTGACAAATTCAGAGAAAATAATTCCATTATCTATCCTATTTTGTAAGTCCAAAATGTATCTAATTCACTTTCTATCCTAATTAATCTTCAACTATAACTAACTAATCTTCAACTCCCTCAGCAACCCAAGAAGGAAATAATATTACCTAACAAAAATAAAAACAGGAAGTACATGCAAGCAACTTCCAAAAAATTGTGAGTTGACAGAAACAGCCAGCTGCCTGGACAGTCATCTGAGGTTTCTCCACAGTGTTGGGGCATCATCTTCAGCCTATAGGCTTAGCATATCTGACAGACTCATTTGTGAAGAAGGATGTACACAAGGTCAACAGTTCAACCTCACATTGGGTGAGAGCAGTCCATGTACCAGAAACACCTGAATTCCACTAGTGTCATGTCATAATTCAGGATTTTAAATTCTGGAAATTGTTGATATTTTTTTAATTCAGCGGTCCATTCTTCTTGGCTATGTGTGTATGTGGCTTCATCTCAGCATCCCATTCTTCTCCACATCCCTCTATTAAATACCATTCTACTATTGAGAGGTGTGAGCTTAGTTACTCTTCAAGAATAACTGTTTCAGCTGCTGTTCCATTGCACATCAGAAGCCATTGGCCCACTGCCTGTTCAGCTGCCTTCGAAGAAAAGGGCACTGTACCCTTTCTGGATTGCAAAGGCCACTTCAGGGATGGTGCCATATTGTCCTGGTCTCAGAAGATGCCTTTTGCTTTGGCAAGAATCAGTAGTCCTTTGTTTTGTGTCCTGTCTGTCCTGTTTGTCAGCAGTTGATTTGAGGATACTTTGTTGTCCAGTGGCTAACTTTTGCCACAATGAAAGTTAACTCCAATTGCAGTTTTTTCAATGCCCATATTTTCTCTGAAGTAGATTGGTACTGCCAGGAGCCGACATGTCTCATAGTCATAACAAAAAAGAAAAATTTTCTAAGTTATTAAAACATTTTAAATGCCATATTCTGTAGATCTCTGAAGGGTTTGAAGATGACCTGTCTATCTAAAATATATCTGTTCAATCTTGAAAACATACCTAATATGACTACAAGTTCTATTATAATGTCTAACTACTAACTTTCATTTCTTTATATCCTAACAGATGGTAATAATAACATTCAAGGATCAGAAAATTGCATTACATTGTTAAATGAATGGTATAAGTACAATTAGAAATATACATATAGCATTTTCTAACAATATCAATTTCAATATATATAATTTGTATACAATATAAAACAATCCAATCCAATGTAAAGTATTTAAAACTAGTAATTGTCTTTTTCTTTTCTTTTCTTTCTTTTTTTTAAACAAGAACCTTAAATCTAATCTCCTTTGCTTAGCCTTTTTTCTAACCCTTGACAACAACTTGTAACCAACCCCCCTAATCAATGAAAATTATCCCAGACCCGAAACTCATTAAAAGACCCAAAAAAACCACCCATCCCACACCACCTCTTTGGGAATGTGGGCATCGTATTCTTAAAATTGCTTCCTGCTGGGTAGGGGTGAAGTTATCTTTATCCTGAAAAGAAAAAACTTTAGGTTAATTGTCAAATTCTAGGAAAGGTAACTATATCCTTCGTTATCCAGTCTGTATATAATGCCAAAGTTCAGGGTTTATCTCAAATCCTTATTCAAGTAGTCTTTGAGACTGGATCATCTCAGCTAGCCCTCTCAAAATTGCTCTGAGCACTTTGTAGTTCAAAGCTGATCTGTAGATGATGTTTGTCAGCTTAGTGATGTTATTATTGTCCACGTGGAATTGTTCTTGTTGTAGGGCCCCATCTTCTTCCTGGAAACTTCAGTTGATGTTAGGCCTGGCCATGAATTCCTGTAGAAAACTGATAAGAGACTCGAACACAAAGACATATATATGCAGCTAATTGAAGCCTTTTTTCTTTCTATAATTAGTTAGTAATCTATATGACCATTCATATCTTAACAAAGTTTAAAATGTGTGTGTGTGTGTATATATATATATATATAAATCTTGTAAATTTTGATATAAAATTCATACTTTAAGAAAATTTTTTATGTCAATACCAAGCTGTTTTTATTATTATAGCTCTATAGTAGAGCTTGAAGTCAGGGATCATGATGCCTCTAGCAGTTGCTTTATTATACAGAATTCTTTTAGCTATCCTAGGTTTTTTGTTTTTCAATATAAAGTTAAGTATTTTTCTTTCCAAGTCTGTGAAGAATTGTGTTGGGATTTTGATAGGGATTGCATTAAATCTGTAGATTGCTTTTGGTAAGAATGCTATTTTTACTATGTTGATTCTACTTATCCATGAGTATGGTGATATTTTATTTGTATTAAAATGTTATTTGTATGTTAATAAATAAAGTTGCCTGGGAGTCAGAGCTATTAGCAAGCCATAGGAAAGCAGGGCAGTGGTGGTGTACGCTTGTAATCCCAGCACTTGGTAGGCAGAGCTAGGTAAGTCTCTGTGTGTTCAGGGATACAGCCAGTATTGGATACACATGCCTTTAATCTCAATACCAATCATAGAAAACCTGGAGATCTATACAGACAGGCTGTGAGGAGGTGGTCAAGTGGTTGGGTTTACAACCAATGAGAAGGCAGAACAGAAACACTATAAAAAGACAGACACACAGGAAGTAGCTCTGGTTCAGAGAGGTAGGACCACCGCAGGAGGAAGGGTAAGGTTTTAGCTCTTAGCTCTGACCTCTTGGCTTCCTTCTTTGCATTGGTTCTGTGTTTCTTATTTAATAAGACGGTTACATCTACAGCTGGGAGATGGAAGTCTGGGAGAGACACCAGTCTGCCATCCAGGGCGCAACATGTAAAGACAACAGGTAAAGCTACAGAACACGTGGCAACATACAGTTTAACAGAAATGGGCTGAGTTAAATGTAAGAGCTAGTCAGTGGTAGGCCTGAGCTAATGGCCCAGCAGTTTAATTAATATAAGTTTCTGAGTAATTATTTTATAAGTGGTTGCAGGGGTCCATGCTGCTGGGCAGAACTAGAGAAAATTCCAGCTACATTACATATTCATCACAGGAAAAATCCATCAATATGAAGTCTCGATTCTGAACATTTATGCCCCAAATACAAGGGCACACACATATGTAAAAGAAACACTACTAAAGCTTAAATCACACATAAAAACCCACATGTGAATAATAGGAGACTTCAACAGTGCACTCTCACCAATGGACATGACTGCCAGACAGAAAATTAACAGAGAAATAAGGGAACTAACAGATACAATAACTCAAATGGACTTAATGGATATCTAGAGAATATTCCACCCTAACCAAAAAGAATATACCTTCTTCTCAGCACCCCATGGAACCATCCATAAAACTGACCAAATACTCAGTCACAAAGCAGATCTCAACAAATACAAATAATTGGAATAACCTATGTAATTTATTGGAAAACCATGGCTTAAAGTTAGATATCAAAAGCAACAAAAATTACAGAAAGCTTACAATCTCATGGAAACTGAATAATGCTCAACTGAATCAACAATGGGTCAAGGAAGAAATAAAAAAAGAAATTAAAAACTTGCTAGAATTCAATGAAAATGAATGTACAACATATCCAAATTATGGGACACTATGAAAGCAGTACTGAGGAAAATTCATAGCACTAACTGCCCACAAAAAGAAGTTACAGAAATCTAACACTAGCAACTAAACAGCACACCTACAAGCTCTAGAACAAAAAAAAAACTCACCCAGGAGGAAGGGACACCAGAATATAATCAAATTGAAGGATGAAATCAATGAAATAGAAACAAAGAGAAAATTACAAAGAATCAATGAAACAAAGAGTTGGGGTTTTTCTTGAGAGAATCAACAAGATACACAACCTCTTATTCAAACTAACCAAAAGTCAAAGAGACAACATCCAAATTAACAAAATCAGAAATGAAAAGGGAGACAAAAAAAAGACAATGAGGAAATCAAGAGAATCATCAGGTCATACTGCAAAAATCTGTATTCCACAAAAATTGGAAAATCTGAAAGAAATGGACAATTTTCTGGATAGGTGCTACATACCAAAATTAAATCAAGACCAGAAAAACAATTTAAATAGACCAATAACTACTAAAGAAATAGAAACAGTTCTTAAAAGTCTTCCAATCAAAAAAAAGCCCAGGACAAAATAATTTCAGTGCAAAATTCTACCAGAATTTCAAAGAAGAGCTAATACCAAAACTATTCAAATTGTTCCACACAATAGAAACAGAAAGAACATTATCAAGCTCTTTTTATGAGGCTACAGTTACCCTGATACCCAAACCACACAAAGATGCAACAAAGAAAGAGAATTACATACCAGTCTCCCTCATAAACATTGATGCAAAAACACTCAATAAAATATTGGCAAACCGAATCCAAGAACACAGCAAAAAAAATTATCCACCATGACCAAGGAGGCTTCATCCCAGGGATGCAAGGATGGTTCAACATGTGAAAATCTGTCAATGTAATACAACATATAGACAAACTGAAAGAAAAAACTCACATGACCATCTCATTAGATGCTGAAAAAGCCTTTGAAAAAAATCCAACACCCCTTCATGATAAAGGTCCTGGAGAGATCAGGAATACAAAGAACATACCTAAACATAATAAAGGCAATTTACAGCAAGCCAACAGCCAACATCAAATGAAATGGAGAGAAACTCAAAGCAATTCCACTAAAATCAGGAACAAGACAAGGTTGTCCACTCTCTCCATATGTACACAATGTAGTACTTAAAGTCCTAGCTAGATCAATAAGACAATAAAAAGAGATTAAGGGGATACAAATTGAAAAGGAAGAAGTCTAACTTTTGCTATTTGAGGATGATGTGATACTGTACATAAGTGACAGCAAAAATTCTACCAGGGAACTCCTACAGCTGATAAACACCTTCAGTAATGAGGAAGGATACAAGATACTCAAAAAAATCAGTAGCCCTCCTATATACAAATGATAAATGGGATGAGAAAGAAATCAGAGAAACATCACCCTTTACAATAGCCACAAATAATATGAAATACCTTTGGTAACTCTAACTAAGCAAGTGAAAGACCTGTATGACAAGAACTTTAAGTCTTTGAAGAAAGAAATTGAAGAAGATACCATAAAATGGAAAGATACCCCATGTTCATGGATAGGTAGGATTACCATAGTAAAAAATAGCAATCTTACCAAAAGCAATCTACAGATTCAATGCAATCCCTATCAAAATCTCAACACAATTCTTCACAGACTTGGAAAGAATAATACTCAACCTCATTTGTAAAAACAAAAAACCTAGGATAGCTAAAAGAATCCTGTATAATAAAGCCACTTCTGGAGTCATCACCATCCCTGACCTCAAGCTCTACTATGGAGCTAGAGTAATAAAAACACCTTGGTATTGGCATAAAAAACGGGCATGTGTATCAATGGAATCAAACTGAAGTCCCTGACATTAATCCACACACCTACAAACACCTGATTTTTGACAAAGAAGCCAAAACTGTACAATAGAAAAAAGAAAGCATCTTCAACAAATGGTGCTGGCATAACTAGATGTCAACATGTAGAAAATTGCAAATAGATCCATAGCAATCACCATGCACAAAAGTCAAGTCCAAGTGGATCAAAGACCTCAATACAAAACCAGTTACATTGAACTTGACTGAAGAGAAATTAGGAAGTAGTCTTGAACACATTGGCATGGGAGACCACTTCCTAAATATAACACTAGTAGCATAGACACTGAGAGAAACAATTAATAAATGGGACCACCTGAAACTGAGAAGAATTTTAGAGCAAAGGGCACACTCAATAAGATAAAAACAACAGCCTACAGAATGGGAAAAGATCTTCACCAACCTCACATTTGACAGAGGGCTGATCTCCAAAATATATAAAGAATTCAAGAAACTAGACATCAAAATAATGAACAATCCAATTAAATATGGGCTACAGAACTAAACAGAGAATTCTCAACAGAAGAATCTCAAATGGCTGAAAGACATCTGAGGAAATGCTCAACATCCTTAGTCATCAGGGAAATTCAAATAAAAATTACTCATACACCATCTTATACCTGTCAGAATGGATATGATCAAAGACACTGAAAACAGCTTATGTAGGAGAGGATGTGGAGCAAGGGGAACACTCCTCCACTGTTGGTGGCAGTGCAAACTTGTACAGCCACTCTGGAAATGAGTGTGGTGCTTTCTCAGAAAATTGAGAATCAATCTGCCTCAAGACCCGGCTTTATCACTCTTGGGCATATACCCAAGGAATGCTCAATCATACCACATGGACACATGCTCAACTATGTTCATAGCAGCATTATTCATAATAGCCAGAATGTAGAAACGACCTAGATGCCCCTCAACCAAATAATGGATAAAGAAAATGTGGTACATATACACAATGGTTACTACTCAGAAGTAAAAAACAATAACATCATGAAATTTGCAGGTAAATGGATGGAACTAGAAAAATATCATCATGAGTGAGGTAACCCAGACTCAGAAGGACAAACATGATATGTACTCACTCATAAGTGGATACTAGATATAAAGCAAAGGATAACCAAGCTACCACTCACAGCTCCAGAAAAACTAGCTAACAAGGAGGACCCAAAGATGGATGCATGGATAGCCCTAGGAAGGGGAAATGGATGATATTTCCATTAGTAAACTGGGGATGAGGGGGACCAATGGAGGGTAAGGGGTAGGGGATGACAACATAAGGAAATGGAATGGTCGAGCTGGAGCAGGGATGTAGTAGGAGAGCAATGAAAGAGATACCATGATAGAGACATCATGGAGATAGGAAGAAACTGGGTGCTAGGGAATTTCCCAGAAATCCACAAAGATGACCCAGCTTAGACTACTACCAATAGTGAAGAAGGTGCCTGAACTCGCTTACCCCAGTAATCAGATCAGTGAATACCCTAACTGTCATCATAGAGCCTTCATCCAGTAACTGATGGAAACAGAGGCAGAGATCCATAGCCAAACACCAGGCCAAGTTCCAGGAGTCCAGTCAAATGGAGAGAAGAGGAATTCTATGAGCAAGGGGCATCAAGATAATGATTGAAAAGCCTACATTACCTCTCTTCCATCATGGACCTCCTGTTTCCTCTCCATGTTGCCTGGCATCTCCCACATACCTATATTCCTCCTCCTCTTCCTTTCTCTGCCCAGAAATCCCACCTGTACCTCCTGCCTAGCTGTTGGTTGTTTAGCTTTTTATTGCACCAATCAAACAGTACACCCTCACACAATGTACAAATATCCTGCAACAGAAAACTAAGCTAGTCAAAAGTTAATTAAATCCAGTTCTAATAGATATAAATTCTGACACTAAATTAATAATGAATTCCCCCTACCACATAACTCAAATATTCATTCCTTTACCCTCAGCTGTTATTCACCATTCTTTGGTTTTTTTTTTCATTTTTAACAAATATTTTCCACCTTTAGAAGGAATAACTCATTTAGGTCACCATGCAGGGTCATATTGCCTGCACTAATATGATTCCAGTAAGTGCCTTCCTTTAAGTCTACCCTATTCGTACAGTGTAAAGTTACACAGATATAGAATGTGTAGATTATCATAAATACTTGGTAATAATGTACATTCATGGTTAACTCAAATCTGCTAGAAGAGTGAAGGCATGTTCTACTCAGGCCCTTAGAAATTCAAATGTAACTGTTAAAAGTTATAGCTACTTTCTCTTTCTTGCTTTGGAATCATCCTTTCTTCTTGCACCCACAGTTTCAACTCTGATCCTGAACCACTGAATTAGGTAGGTAAAAGGAAGCTGAATTATTCATAATAGCCAGAACCTGAAGACAACCTAGATGCCCCTCAACCAAAGAATGGATAAAGAAAATGTGGTACATTTACATGGAGTATTGCTCAGCAGGTTTTTTTTTTAAAAAAAAAAAAATGGCATCAGGAAATTTGCAGGCAAATGGATGGAACTAGAAAAAAAATCATCCTGAGTGAGGTAACCCAGAAACAGAAATACAAACATGCTATGTATTCACACATAAGACAATAGTAGATATAAAACAAAGGATAACCAGGCCACAATCCACAGCCCTAGAGAAACCAGGTAACAAGGAGGGCCCTAACAGGGATGTATGGATCACCCTGGGAAAGGGAAATAGATGAGGTCTCCTGGGTAAACTGGGGGTGGGAAGGTAGAGGGGAGAGGATGGGGAATGGGAACAGGAGGGATCAGGATGGTCAAGTTGGGGGAGGGATAGAAAGGGAGAGTGACAAGGGAGACATCTTGATAGAGGGGGCCAGTATGGGGTTGGGGGAAGGCCTGGGGCTGGGGAGGCTCTCAAGGGTCCATGGGGATGGTCCCAGCTATGACTCCTGGCAGTGGTGGAGAGAGTGCCTGAACTAGCCTTTTCCTGTTGTCAGATTGGTGACTACCCTAATTGTCATCATAAAACCTTCGTCCAGTAACTAATGGAAGCAGAGGCAGAGATCCATGGCCAGGCACTGGGCTGAGCTCTGGGAACCCAGTTGAAGAGATGGAGGGGGGACTATATAAGCAAGGGGGTTCAAGATCATGATGGGGAAACCCATGAAGACAACTGACTCAAGCTCATGGGAGCTCATGGACTCTAGACTAACAGCTAGGGGGTCTGCATGGGACCAACTTGGGCCCTCTGCATGTGGGTGACAACTGTGTAGCTTGTTCTGTTTGTGGGGCCCCTAGCAGTGTGGCCATGGCACATAGCTGACTTATTCAAACCTATTCCCTATAATGTGATTCCTCGCTCAGCCTTGATGCAGTGTTTGGCGGGGGAACTTGGCTCTGTCTCAACTTGATATGCCATGCTTTGCTGACAACCATGGGAAGCCTTATGCTTTCTGAAGAGTGGATAGGGGAGATAAGAAGGAGGTGGGGGTGACAGGAGGAGAGGAGGGAGGGGAAACTGTAGTTGGTACATAAAATAAACAAAAATAAATAAATTTTAAAAAGGAAGCTGAAAGAATTATATCCTGTAATTCCAGAATTTGAAAAAGCTATGGCAGGGAGCTTTCTCCAAGTTCAAGGTCAGTCTGAGCTATATATTGAGATCCAATCCATCCTGGACTTTGGAGAAAGACTCTGACAAAAAAGTTGATGTAAGAAAAATATTGTATATCTGTCCCAATCATCCCTTCACCTCCTCTTCCCTGGATCCAAAAGAAAACTGCTGGTGGCCATGGCCCTGTCAGAGCAGCAGCAGGTAGCAATTAAGTTCAGGTGTCAGCTCACCAAAGAAAAACTCTCTGATGAGTATATCTTGTTTAAGCAAGGCTTGTGAAAATACAGACTCCAGAATGTCTTTTGCTTCTGCTGTACTTTTGGTATCTGATATAATGTATATGTATGTGGGGAGTCACCTACTACCTGTATCGTAGTGTGTTTTATCTCATGATTATGTCCTGATCTAATGGGCATTTATCAGCAAGATGCTGTATAATTTTGATACAGTGAGGGTCTGTGAGTCACACCTAGAAGCTGATTCTGATCACAGCTCAAAAAAAAAAATGATAGTAGGAGCCAGAATGGCTCAAATTCCTTTAACTTTATGGCTGAAGTGCCACTAGCTGATAGAAAGCTTCAAAGGAACTTTAGATTAGACCAGATGCCTTGCTGGTGGTTTTTTTTAGATAAACATTCCCTATTTTAATTCACAAGGACACACAGCTGTACTGTCTGGCTAGGTTGTAAATAGAAAAAAAAAAAAAGCCCAATTATTGCTAGATGGCAAATGATTAGTTCCTTGCATCCATTCCTGACCTCAGTTTGTGAAAATACATCCTGACTAGTCAAGGTTACAGAAAATAATTTGACTCTGTAGCCCTAATTAAGGTTGTAGGTGTTCTTGGATAATTAAAAGTTATTCACAGGGCAGAATATACACTTTTAAGTTTTAGGCATTTTGGCCATTAGTATCATGGCAAGTCCTGGCAGAGCTGATATTATAAGATATACAGTAACCTGGTCTGAACAAGAGAATGTATGACTCCCTTAGCTCTTTGTCCAAAAACCAAGCACTCACCAGGCATCTTGGATAAGATTACCTCTCAAGATAGATAATATGTGTGTGTGTGTGTGTGTGTGTGTGTGTGTGTGTGTGTGTGTGTGGTGTTTTTATGACTTTTGTATTGCCTGAGAGATTCTGTTTGAGTATTTAAGCAGTGGAGGGAAAGGGAACGAAAGAGAGAACAACATGAAGGAACAGCTTGATGAGAACCAGATGAGAGAATAAAGAGAAAAAGGCCATCAAGAGAATATGGGAGCATTTTCCTTTCCTAAAACTCCCAAATAGAAAAGTTTCAACTTCATCACACTGTGGATTTCCCTTTGAGCCCTGTGCTGCTGGGGGCTGGTCCTCCAGACAGCATTAGAAAACTGAGTATCTGGTTTGAGTTAACTTTTGTTCCACTCATACTGAGTATGAATATGAACTTAGAACAACTGCGAAACAGCCTTTCTTCACCGGCGTTAGATAACCAGTGTTGCAACCGACCATTTCATCTTTCTATCAAATGTGCTTTAGCTTCAGTAGCTCTCCAAAGCAGGTCCATGTTCAATGGCTTATCCTTGAAAATGCACTTTGAAGATACGGCTTGGTGGGAGGTCTTCATGTCATTGGGGGAATTCCATACAGCAAGATTCCCACCTCTTCATTTTCTTTTTTATGTTTCCTAGCTATGCATGATTGGATTGGCCTTGCTACTACTCCTTCCATATGTGCTTCCTCACCACAGGTGCAAAAGCAATAGGGTAAGCCATAGCCTGCAAAACTTTAGGTCAAAACATCTTCTTTTCATAAGGTCATTTTTGTAGATGTTGTTTGCTTTAGTAATGGGAAGCCGGTGTACATAAAACCGTCATACTGAGATTCCTTGGTATGAAGAATAGGATTTTGTATTCAAATTAGTATCAAATCTTTTGTTCTGTTTCCTTGATAGTACTATGAATGTTTATGTATACCATCCAATAAACAAAGGCTACTGATTAAGTCCAAGTTTCCAGCTATGTGAAGGGCTTTCTCCTGCAAAATCTGCTAACACAGATGGGGGAAATCTCACAAGGTCCTGCCTCTAGACAAAACACTAAAAGCTACTAATGAGGGAGAATTAGCTTTTCCTAATAATGAGCCCCTCTAGTTAGTTATCCAATACAAAGTGATCAGCATTGAAATCATACACACACAAACCACACCAAACTAACCCAGAGCCAGTTGTGTGTGCATGTATGTGTGTGTGTGTGTGTGTGTGTGTGTGTGTGTGTGTGTGTGTGTAACAATAATAATCAAGGAAAAAGAAGTCATGAATTTGAAAAGAACAACCTGAATGGGGTGTGCATGGAATGGCTTGGAGATAAAGGACATGAGAAGAGTTAGAGGGAGAAAAGAGAAAGGGGAAAGTGATGTAATCATTTTAATTTAAAATTTGCTAACAAAAATAAATGCATAAGAATAAAGAAGGCAGGCTGAGCAAGCTGTAAGGAGAAAGCCAGTAAACAGCATTCCTCGGTGGTTTCAGCATTAAGTCCTGCCTCCAGCTTTCTATTCTGACTTCCCTGGCTGGCTAATGGACTGTGAACTGCAATCCTAAGACAGATGGGCTTAAATTTTCATAGTAATTTCTTTTGGTTGCTCTTCACATTTCCTTTTTGCTTAACCGTATGGCCAGACCACTGGCCAACATCATTGCATTTGGTAAAAATTCAAACAAATGGCAAATAGAAAGCATTTTATCTCACTGAAGTGACTGTTTTTGTCTTATTCAATCAGAGCAGCAGCCTTCTATCCATTCATGGTGGGATTGACATCCAAGAGCAAAGTAGTGCTTTGCAGGTGAACTGAGAAACAACCACAGAACACTATACAAATAGTAACAATGGAATCAAACAGATGTTTAATATTTCTCAGTAGCTACTTTCACATCTGCAGTAATATCTTGTATAAATCATTTCTATCTTATTATAGAGATTTTCTAAATACTGCCCCTAATAGAGTACATCTCTGACATTGCCTTGAGATATTATAGACATTTCAAGTTTCAAGATTATTTTATATCCCTTAGTCATAGGGGATAATATGTTCAGAATGTTATAACAAATCTCATAGATTAAGTACTTTACATGCAATAAAAATTTGTCTCTCACATTTCTGGAGATTGGGAAATTTAAAATTAAGAAATGACTGATTTGATGTCTACTGAGGGCCAATTTTCTGGTTCATAGATGGTGCCTTCTCACTATGCTCTTATATAGTAGAAGAGGCAAGATAGCTCCCTGGGGTCTTTTGTTTCTATAAGAAACTTTATTTCTGAGGGTACCATCAAGAATAAATCTGAATGCTTCCCAATTCCTCCCTTCTTAATAAAATCACATTGGTTATAATGTTTTAACATATAAGTCAGGGCAACAAAAATGTTCACATCATAGACCATTTCAATATGTAAGAGCAAGATAAAATTTTCTCTCAAGTGGAAATTTTCAGTTCTGAAATCTCAGCAGTGATTTCTGAGTGGTGACTATAGACTTTCATGGTAATTTGCAGCCTGTACAAAAAGAAACATCTATTAGTAACATATATTCAAGCATGTGCCTAATCAATATAACATTTATAGCCACAGTACTATATACTTATACATGGGCTTAAGTTCTATAAATGATTTCATAACTTTTGTCAAACAATTCTTGAGTTGGTATTTAAATGGCTGTATTGACCTACAGAAGCGTAAACATTGTACTTAAATGAAGAGATGAGTCATATAAAAAGAAGGGAGAAGGATAGACCTGAAGGTAACAAAGAAGGCATCACAAAGTCTCAGGTAAAAGTACTCACTGTACAATTTTGATCAAGACAGAGGAACAACCTGAATAAAAAGTCTACATGATTAAGAAGCAGAATTTCTTTAGCCCCCTGCTTTACTTCTGTCATCTCAGAAACCTAAAACCAGTGATCTTATCACTTAACAAAAAGCATTCTCCCAAGTGTTTGTAAGGCCTTCTTAATGTCTTTGTTCCTCAAGCTGTAGATAAAAGGGTTCAGCATAGGAGTGACCACTGTGTACATTACTGAGGCCACCATGCCCTTCCAAGAAGAGGAAGTTTCATCAGAACTAAGGTACACACCAAGACCTGTCCCATAGAATAATGAAACCACTGAAAGATGAGACCCACAGGTAGAAAATGCCTTATATTTTCCATCTGTTGATGGGATTCTCAGAATGGAGGAGACAATCTGAGAATAGGAATAAAGGATCCCTGAAAAAGGAACAAAGCCAAGAATACAAGTCACAATATAAAGAAGGATATGATTGAGCAGTGTGTCTGAGCAGGCTACATTGAGTGCCTGAGCAAGTTCACAGTAAAAGTGTTTAATTATCTGATTGGTGCAGAAGGACAGCCGTAGCATCAACAGACTCTGGATCAGAGAGTATGAGAAGCTGATGAACCAGGACACAAGAACCAGCAAGCCACACAGTTGGGGGTTCATGATGACTGGGTAGTGAAGGGGGTGGCAGATGGCCACAAATCGGTCATAGGCCATCAAAGTGAGGAGAAATGTGTCCATGCCTCCAAAGACCATGAAAAAATACATCTGGGCAATGCATCCTGCATAGGTGATGGACTTGTTCTGTGTTTGGATGTTTACCAACATCTTAGGGATGGTTGTAGAGATGAAACAAATGTCAGAAAAGGACAGGTTGGAGAGGAAGAAGTACATGGGAGTGTGGAGGTGGGAGTCAGAGCTGACAGCCAGGATAATGAGCAAATTCCCAAGCACAGCGACCACAAACATGAGCAGAAACAGTCCAAATAGCATGGGTTGATGCTCTGCATCTTGGGAAAACCCCACAAGCAAAAATTCTAAAATACTTGTTTGGTTTCCTGCTTTCATGTTGTTGACATCAACTAGATAACTATGGAAGAGAAAGAGTAGGAAACATATACCATGCAGTCTCTAAATTCTCTGTTTTTATTTTTTGAGATGAAAGACCGCATAAAGGTTTTACTATTACAGAACTTAGGACTCCAACATTTCCTCATCCATTATACTGATTGTCTCAGGGTGTTAATCAACCCTTTGGGAAACTTGTTCATTTTTTTCACCTCTGCTTAGAACTACTAACTCTACAAAGTTAAACTTCGTGAAGACCAGACAACCTCTGGAATTTTTCAGACCAAAGTAGTTTCTAAAGTGCTGGAAATCCTTTCTCTATGATGGATCCACTCTGATCTCCAATCTCACTTCTCAACACTTTTCGGTGGTTGCACTAAATTCTGATCATTCAGAAAGATTTCACTTTGTGAATACGATTATACCCTCTCCTGTATCCATTCATTTTGAAATCTCTTTTGTTTCTTTAAAAGCTTTATCTTCTTAGTGTCTTCTTGTTTTTTTTATATGTGATACAGTTCTTGGCTGTCCAGGTGATTCTCAATCCCATTACGTCTCAATACCAGCTGATTCTTTGACATACAGGAAGATTTTCATACTGTTTTGTCAGTTGAATTAATGAATCAATGAACATAAAAACAAATAACTTTCCATTTCTGTAGCATTCCACTGTAATCTGGGCATCTGTCCCTCCAAAATCTCCAACAACTCTAGCTCTAAAGAAGACTACTACAGAGAGACAAGATAAGTAAGACAAGAGGAAAGGTATAGGAAAAATATGTTTTCTCTTATTACCCAGGCCATTCAATCAATTCTAGGTAGTACATTCATTCCCCCAGCACTTGCACCTGTGTGTTCCAATAAGTTATCCTATTTTCCCTTGCATCAATACTTTTATGTAATCTCACCAGGTATGTTCCCCTGTAGAAGCAACAACAATAGTCTTTTCGTGAGTCATCAGCACATGGCCCTCTGGTTTTTTCCTAAATCCCTTGCAATTAGAACAAAGGTAATTGGAAGAATAAATATGGAAATTGAATATTAGAAGACATTTATGAAGATACGAAATAGTGGTTATTATTACAATATAAATGAAAACATTCATCGTCTAAACTTCCATCTTTGAAAATCCTCAATACTCATATTCTTCATCCTTTCATTTGCATATAAAATTACTAAACACTCTCCTGAGTTAAAAAAAAAAAACCTCTATATAAATAGGATTAAGGTAAGAAGATATTCAGCTGGGAGCATGTTTTTATTTTCAGGATAATCAAATATTTCTTTTTCAAACCAAATTTTAAAATCAGAATAATGAAAATGTTCAGTGAAAATTGTCATATGTGTGACAAAGAGGAAACAGAAAGAATCAACCTTAATATGAAATATAAAGCAGAGGGTCTGGATGCTACAAGCTTTGATGGTGGTCAAAAGCCACATGGACTGGGGTTATGGCTCAGTGATAGAATGCTTACCCAGAATCTGCAGGACCCTGGATTTCATCTAAGTACTACAAAAAATGTGTTGTTCACTCAATGTTTGCCTATCTCATGAAGTCCTACCATACAGTAAAAGCAACAACCAAATTACTACTTAAAAGAATTCTGACATTATAAATAACATCTTAAGTTGCTCACATGTAAGAAACCATCTAGCTATTCTGTTCCTAGTATCTGGTTCTTCTGGGAAATTTTGTTTAGTTAAGTATCAAAGACTTAAGTTAGAATATCTGGGATGCAGCACTCGGGAGGCAGAGGCAGGCGGATCTCTGTGAGTTCGAGGCCAGCCTGGGCTACCAAGTGAGTCCCAGGAAAGGCGCAAAGCTACACAGAGAAACCCTGTCTCGAAAAACAAAAAAAAAAAAAAAAAAAAAAAAAGAATATCTGGGATGATGACGTCAGAGAAGGAGTTCAGGAGGAGAGGTAGCTGACAAAAGAATTATTTAGCTGGAGGTATGAGAATAAGGATTTTTAGCAAGGAAAAGGAAAGATCCAGAAGCAAGAATCAACCAAGGAAGCAAGTATTCTTAGCAAAACCCTATTGCTTCGGTACACAGTGGTAAATGGAATGGTGAAGAATGATATCGCAGAAATACTCCAAGACCACAACTCCCAGAACCCAAAGAGGTAAACATATATTAGTAATGCATAGATGATGCATAAGACTGTAGAATGACTGAAACTGAAGAAATAACATGTTATGAATTATGATTTTCCTGTGGCTTGGAACCAAAGATAGCTTTAAGACAGAGACACAACAATATGGAATACTCACATCATTGGAAATTAGGGGACAAACTCAAGCTTTCTTTAATAGAAAATAAATAAGAAATAAAGGCTGGGACAAGTAGAAGAATGATGTCAATGTCTTGTTAACTGAATATGATTGAGAATGAGACCCACTCAAGTAAAAGAAAAATAATGAGGAGCAATGATTCTCTAATGTTTCCAAATCTAAATAGTAAGAGATAAAGAGTACTGAATGTTGAACTTGCCCATGTCCTTCCATTTTTCTTCTCTCACCCGCATTATTCCAGTGGTTATGTACCAAAGTCCTTGGTACTCGCTCTCCAAACATCTATATATCCATTGTTCTGAAAAGAGCAATAAAATGCAAGTGGACACAAGCATAAATTCCTCTGCACCTGCATAAAGGATTGTCAGCAAATAGAGAAAAAAAGAGTTGGTGTTTGAACAAAATGTCCCATCCCTTGCTCCCCAGTGCAGTTCTGGGCATCACCTCATGCCTGATACTCATCTGTTTTGGCATGTTTGCAAAGATCCTGATGCAATTTCTATCTTCTACGAGTATTTAGTGCACACCATGAAGGATAGTACTTGAAAGTATTTTGTGAATTCTGCTTCTCTGAGAAATGGTTAATAAAAGCATAATCCCCTGTCCTTTTACCTGGCAGGAGAGATGCCATGTTCAAAAGAGTGGATTTTTCGGGACAAGGATAATCATTGGATAACCATTGTACTCCAGATGTGCCGACCTCTGGGATTTCCCCAAATGTGGAAAACTCAACTGCATAATTTGTGGTAGTAAGACACTGCAGGCATTCAGCCTTCCCTAAATAAAAAATTATATAAAGCATCTTGGTCTCTGAATCCATTCTCAGCTTCACAGTGTATACCTTCAATATATTGTCTGCAGATATATTCAGGTTTTAGAAACTAATTTCTTTGCTACAAGTAAGCAAACTCTTCTTTCTTGAAGAGAAAATCTAGTAAGCAAAGTGTACAAAAGTAAACTAGAGAGCAGAATGGAGGCTAGTCTATCAGGAGACGCCTGAGATAGTCCCAAGCAAGCAAGAGTGAAAGAAAAGTCAAAAATGCTTATTCTAGGCTGTTGGGGTAATATTACCTTTTATCTAAGAACTAGAAGAGAACAACTTCCCTGTAAATTATATACAGTGTAGTCAGTTACCAAGCTCTGCCACAGACAATTCACAGTGGTAACTAAGTCAGCAAACTGTTTTGTCCAGGAAAGTATTCTGGTATCAGACTGTCATGGGATACCTAAAAAAAAAGCCCACATAATCTCCTTAGCTATCTACCCACAATAATAGATATTCAAAGTAAATGGTCACTGTGAAAATGCTGCAACTTAAAGCAAATACTCTAATGACTCTAATGACTCTTCATTCCCATCAATTGCTCATAATAGCACCCTCTGTGTTAAATAACAGGGTTTTCCCTTACCTATGCTTGTGTTAAAACTCTTCCTACCAACCACTTCATTCTCCATTTCATCCAACATCTGCTGGACTATATAGACTTGGCAATACATACTCACCATGGACCAACTCCTTTGAATCTTAATTGTTCAAAGAACATTGGTTATGAAAGGTAGAAGGTCTTCCCAAAAGAGAAAAGAAGAAGAACCAGATGTGTAGGAAAAAACCTGGATAATTTCTTCTAGAAAGATATGAGTGTGTTCTGTCTTGGTGACTATAAGAGTTACAGGTTTGCCCTGGGAGTTGTGTCCCTCTGAAGCTTATTATACAAATTGATCAATTTTACATTCATTCCCTGATTGATTTGGCTCCTCAAGGGCAAAGACTACACAAAAAAAAAAGGCTCTGACATCCCAATTTCTTATCCCTGGGAGAATATCAGTGAGTATATCTATGATTACTCGCTCCTGTGCTCATTCTCTGAGAAGAGTCACCATAATTTCCCAAGATTACCTGCCGACGATAAGTGTCAGAATTTTCTGACTTATACTTTCCTACTTTCACTAGCTTTGGAATTCTCGAGAATTAACTTGATGTTGATTCCTTTCAGCATATGTGAAGGAGTAACGTAGCTGGGTCATACAGTAGATTTTTTTTTTTTTAGTATTCTTCATACTGATTTCTAGAGTGACTACACCTCTCTAATTGCATTCTCACTAATCTCACTAACAGTGAATAAGGATTCCCCTTTTCTCACACCTCTCCAGCATTTGTTGTCAGTCATTGTGTTGATCTTAGCCATTCTGACTGGGGTGAGATAGAATCTAAAAGATTTTTTATTTGCATTTCCCTAATTGATAAGAATGATCAAAATATTTTGAGGTATTTCTAAGCCATTCTGATTTCTTCTGTTGAGATCTCTCTGTTTAGACCACTAGCCCATTTCTAGTTGGGTCATTTGTTTTCTTGACTTTTTTTTTTTTTTAGTTCTTTGTATATTCTGGATATTAATCCTCTGTCAGGTATATAGCTGGCGAAGATTTGCTCCTGTTCTGAGGGATTCTTCTTTACTATATTGAGTGTCTCCTTCACAGAGTTTTTTAGTTCTACTAAATCTCACTTGCCAACTGTTGCCCCTAATTCCTGAGCAAATTGAGTCCCACTCAGGAAGTCTTTTCCTGTACCTATATCTTACAGGGTGTTGCCTATATTTTCTTCTAGTAGATTTAACATTTTGGTTTCAAGTTGAAATCTTTGATTTGCTTGCAGTTAATTTTTGTTCAGGGTGATAGATATGAGTCTAATTTTATTCTTCTGAAAGTGGACATCCAATTTTTCCAGCACTATTTGTTGAAGATGCTATCTTTTTTCCAATGTACATTTTTAGACTCTGTCAAATATCACATCACTGGAGTTTCATATACTCATGTTTGAGTCTTCTACTTTATTCCACTTGTCTACATGTCTGTTTTTATACCCATACCATTTTGTTATTGTTGTTATTACTATAGCTCTATAATATGTCTTAAAGTCTGGAATGTTAATCCCTCCAGTAATATTCTTATTGCTCAGGATCTTTTCTGATATTTCCAATCAGGGTCTTTCTGGTTCCATATGAATTTTAGAATGTTTTTCTATTTATGTGGAAAATGTTGTAGGCATTTTAACTGGGATTGCATTGAATCTGTAAATTTTTTGTAGGATGGTCATCTTCACAATGTTAATTACACTGATCCATAAACATGAAATGCCTTTCAATTTTCTAGCATCTTTTTCAATCTCTGTGATGTGAAGTTTTCATTGTAAAGGTCGTTCACATCCTTGAATAGATTTCAAGAATTTTTTTATGCTATTGTAGTGGGAGTGTCCATGATCCCTTTCTCAGTGTGTTTGGTGTCAGTGTATAGAAAGGTTACTGATTTTTATAAATTGATTTTGTGACCTGCCTTTTTTCTGAAATCATTATTTGTAGTTTTCTGGTGGAATTTGAAAGATCTTTTATGTCATCTGCAAATAGAGATAATTTGATTTCTTCTTTTCCTATTTATATCCCTTGAATTTCCTTCTCTTGCTTTATTGCTTTGTCTAGTCTCCTAGCACTATATTGAAAAGAAATGGTGATAGTAAACAGCCTTAGCTCATTCCTGATTTTAATGAGATTGTTTCAATTTTTCTCCATTTTATGTAATGAAATGTGACTTTCTCATATACATGCTTTATTATATTGAGATATGTTCCCTCCATTCTTATTCTTTTATGATGAAGGTTAAGTTTATCATGAAGATTATGTCAAATTCTTCCTGCATTTGTTGAGATGATCATGTGATTTTTGTCTTTATCATTTGTTTGATTTATCATATTTATTGACTTACATATGTTAAACCATCCCTGCATTTCTAGAATAAAAACAACTTGATTGTGTTGGAAGGTCTTGATATGTACCTTATTCAGCTTGCTAGTATTTTATTGAGGACTTTTGCATCTATATTCTTCAGAGATATTGTTCTGTTCTTTTGGTGGGGGGGTGTTTATCTGCTTCGTGTCTGGAGTAATACAGGCTTCAGTGAATGAGTTTGGAAATGATATTTGTATTTTTATTCTCTTGAATAATTTAAGAAGTATTGGTTAGACTTCTTTGAAAATCTGGCAAATGCTGTGACTATCTAGACCTGGAGTTATTTTTACTCAGAAGGCTTTTTATTAGTATTTTAATCTCTACATTTGTTATGGCCCTGTTAAGTCTGTTGATCTCTGCTTGGTTTAATTTTGGTGGTTTCAATGAATCAAGAAAATCTATGCTTATCTTTCAGGTTTTCCAACTTAATGGAGCACAGGTTTATAAAGTATTACTTTGTAATATTCTGAATTTCTTTTCTTATTTTATAATTTAATTTTACATTATTACATTTCAGCCACGACTCCCCTGTCCTCCCTCCTCCCCGTCCCCTGCCCTTCCCCCAGCCCACCCCCCATTCCCATCTCCTCCAGAGCAAGGACCTCCAGAGGATTCAGCTCAGCCTGGTAGATTCAGTCCAGGCAGATCCAGTACCCTCTCCTTTCACCCAGGCTGAGCAGAGTGTCCCTGGATAGGCCCCAGGCTCCAAACAGCCAGCTCATGCACTAAGGACAGGTCCTGGTCCCACTGCCTGGGGGCCTCCCAAACAGTTCAAGCTAATCAACTGTCTCACTTATCCTGATTCAGTTGGGGGCTCCTCAGCAATTGGTTCATAGTTCATATGTTTCCATTCGTTTGGCTATTTGTCCCTGTGCTTTTTCCAATCATGGTCTCAACATCTCTCGCTCATATAATCCCTCCTCTTTCTCGCTAATTGGACTCCTGGAGCTCCACCTGGGGCCTGTCCATGGATCTCTGCATCTGCTTCCTTCAGTCATTGGATGAGAGTTCGAGCATGACAGTTGGGATGTTTGGCCATCCAATCACCAGAGTAGGTCAGTTCAGGCTTTCTCTTGACCATTGCCAGTAGTCTATTGTGGAGGTATCATTGTGGATTTCTGGGGACCTCTCTAGCACTTTGCTTCTTCCTATTCCCATGGGGTCTTCATTTATCATGGTCTCTTTTTCCTAATTCTCCCTCTCTGGTCTTGGTCCAGCTGGGATCTCCCGCTCTCCTAAGCTCTCTTTCCCTTGATCGTTGCCCTTCATTACCCCCCTTCATGTCCAGTTTGTTCATGTAGATCTCATCCATTTCTCTGTCATTGGGCAATCCTGTGTCTTTGTTAGGGTCCTCTTTACTAGATAGCCTCCCTGGAGTTGTGAGTAGCAGTCTAGTCATCCTTAGTTTTACATCTATTATCTACTTATGAGTGAGTACATACCATGTTTGCTTTTCTAAGTCTGGGTTACCTCACTCAGGATGATTTTTTTTTTCTAGATCCATCCACTTGCCTGCAAACCTCATGATGTCATTGTTTTTCTTGGCTGAGTAGTATTCCATTGTGTATATGTACCACATTTTATTTATCAATTCTTCACTTGAAGGGCTTCTAGGTTGTTTCCAGGTTCTGGCTATTACAAATAATGCTGCTATGAACACAACTGAGCATGTGCCCTTGTGGTATGATTGAGCATTCCTTGGGAATGTGCCCAAGAGGGTATAGCTGGGTCTTGGGTGAGACTGATTCCCAATTTTCTAAGAAAGCGCCATATTAATTTCCAAAATGGTTGTACAAGCTTGCATTCCCACCAACAGTGGAGGAGAGTTCCCCTAGCTCCACATTCTCTCCAGCATAAGGTGTCTTCAGTGTTTTTGACCTTAGCCATTCAGACAGGCATAAGGTGGTATCTCAGAGTTGTTTTGATTTGCATTTGATTAGGGATGTTGAGCAATTCCTTAAATGTCTTTCAGCCATTTGAGCTTCCTCTGTTGAGAATTCTCTGTTTAGCTCTATAGCCATTTCTTTTTTTTTTTTTTTTAATGTGAGAATACTGTATGCCCAACACCAGTTCTGAGCTCCAACAACTTACTGTTCAAGAAAGGAACGTATATCCATAAATTACAAATCTTTTTGTAGGATGGACAACCAAAAGACAGAGGCCAAACCAAGACAGAGGCATGGAGCCTGCCTCATCCATTCCATTATGCTCCTTGTAACATCCTCTCTCTTTATCTCCTTCCCTGTGTCTATGGTCTCTCAGACACTGATGGTGCTGGGATGAAATCCCTACCATTTTCCTATCTCTCTTCCTGTCTGAGGTTGGGTCTGCACTGTTGACCTTCATTAGAAAATGAGCCCCTGGTTCTCCCTGTCAAAGCTTCACTCCCTCTAATCTGAACTAATGGAGCAGTCTTGTTTCCCAAGTACATCCAAAATCCCTTGAATACACATGATCTGTGTCTCCAATGAGTCACTTGAATCCTGGCTTTCATTTTTCAGAGCCCAGCTGTGACCTCTCCTTATTGATTGCAAACAGGAGCCTAGTTTGAACTTCAGGTTGTAGACACGGAATCCATGAAAATCCAGACACCTCTTAGCAACAAAGTAGATCAATTTGGGCTGCCTTATAGCCCCGAGTGTTTCCATGAGCTTAGAGCAATGTGGCAGGTCTGTCTGGCAGGACGTCACCAATGTTATCATAGATGTCCTCAGAGGCAGGGTACATCTCTAGGGTCTGATGTCTCAGGTCACAAGTGTGCTGCTGTAGCTTCTTCAGGTTTCACAGGACAGGAAGTTCTTCACAAATTTGACCTAGGAGCCTTCTCAAGGAGGAGGACACTGATTTGGAAGTGTCTGTGATCATAGAGCCCTTCAAGTCTAAGCTCAGCAGTGTAGCTGTCAGTCTTTCTGTCTGTCTTCCAGAGTGAATGGCTTAAATGTCAAATACTGACACCCTCTCGACCTGTATTCTGTAGTGGGTAGCCATTCCAGCTTGGTTCTGGAAGTTCCAACCCCCATTGAGACTCTGGCAACTGTCACGCCTAGGAGGACAGGAACTCAAAACAAGGCAGCATCCTGGAAGCAGGAGTCGATTCAGAGGCCATGGAGGGGAGCTGCTCACTGGCTTGTTTCCGCTGGCTTGTTCAGCCCATCTTCTTATAGAATTCAGGACAAGCAGCCCAGGGGTGCCACCATCCACCATTGGGCTGAGGCCTCCCCCATTGATCACTAATTGAGAAAATGCCTTTCAGCTGGATCTCATAGAGGCATTTCCTCCACTGAGGCTCCTTCCGCAGAAGACTCTAAATTGAGCCAAATTGACACACAAAACCAGCCTGTACAACCCCACATCTCAATTTCCCTTCATTCCATTATTTGAACCCAGTCTGTTTCCATTTCTAGTGACTGGGGAAAGAGGAACAGCCTCATCACATATGGACTGCGTCTGTTTGTTCTGTCCAGAAAAGAACACCAAGGAGTCCGAATCCATAAGCAAAAGCAGAGAGCCTGTATTCAAGCAAGATGGAGCTTAGACCCTCTTTGTGTAGGATACAGCAGTACTATCAAAGAGTGCCGAGCCTGGGCGGGACCACCTTTTGTTTTTGTTTTGATGATGGTAGAGGTTGGGGGTGAGATGATTTCCAAGGTTCAGGACCCCAATTGGCTGACAGTTGTCTAGGGGTTCAGGTGTGTGCTGGGAATGTTTGGACGGTCAGGTATTTCCCCTTAGCTGTTGGCCCTCCCTAGGTAGGGTCAGCTTATTGCTTTTTCTGGGGACTGGGTGGCACCTGCCGGCAAGCCTATCATGGCAGCTGTGTCTTGGCCCCTAAGCATGTGGTCAACGTGTCTGGGGCCTCCCACACTGTTCTCGTCTGTGCTGTCCTTTCTATTGTCTCCCCTCTCCAAGATCGAGGCCTCAGAATCCTCTGATTCACTTTGGAGCACATTCTGAACTCTGTAGTCACTTCTTTCCATCCACGTGTTTTCTTTCCCTCCATACCTTGGTCTTACTGACCTGCGTCAAGCTTTCTGTTGAATTCAAAATTCTAGCCCACCCAGCACATTGTGAAGGGGTTAAACTCTCCCACTCTCACAACTGAATTTAGATTTCAGTTCTCTGAGAGGGGGAAAACAGGTGCCTCTCTCAAAAAAGGGCCTTTGATTCACAGACAAGGGAGAGAAGAAACACAGGCCTAAGTCAGCTTCACGATGTGTCAAGGTCAAATCCTGCAGCTCCCCTTCCTAGTCACAGGCAGACTTGCCCAAGCTTGTGCAAGTGTGTCCAAAAAGGAGAAGACTAAATCTCAGCCAGTTAAAAGTTACCAGTGTAACTGCTGCTTGCTGAACCAATTATGTATGAGATGACCTAACTGTCCCTGAAACTCCCCCTAGCTGTGCTTCAAAGGAGCCTGCACCCTCTCCTCAGGGTCGACCTCACATGCATGCTGGAATATTCATTAAGACACAGTCTTGGCTTTTAGGTACCATTCGAGTCTGGGGTCCTAAAGACCATTTTGCCTTGCAAAGTTCAGTGGTCACCTTCCAATGGGTCCTACATGTCCAGTCGACACAACATTTTTTTTTTAAAGCAGTCCAGGCAAGAACAGTTTCTTGCCCAAATGGCTATTTTTGCCAAGAAGAAGATAAACTCCACATGGAGTGTCTTTGACACTCATGCTCTCTTTGAAGTAAATTGGTGCTGACAGGAGCAGACATCTCACTGTCCAGAAAGTCCAAGTTTCTAAAACATTTTAAATGCCATATTCTGTAGGTCTTTGAAGGGTTTGAAGATTACCTACCTGATTGAATTATGTCTATGTATACCCTGAAAACTTAACATGCCAGTAAGTTTGACTCTCATAGAAGACTAATTATACATCACTTCATCGCTCAGCTTTATGAGTGGTGATGTGGGCCCTTGAATCAGTTACCATGGAGTAAGCTCATCCTTACATGTTCATTGTGAAATGCACAGAGGTCTGCAGATACCAGGTGCCCACTAATGTATAAAAGAAAGGTTTGCTCTGGTAGCAGGACCTGCTCTCCATCCTTTCTTACCTAAGCAACAGTTTCATGTGGTCATTGAGGAAATAGACATCATCTATGGTGACATGCTTGAGACGGTTGAGTTTGGAGAACTGAGAAATGATCTTGCGGATGTACTTCTCATCTCTGTCAGTGGTACTGCCAGTTGCAGGAGCGTGGGTGTGGTCTTGGAAGACACGTACTAGCAGGATTTTGTGAAGATTTCTCATCTTCCTGATGAAAGGTACAAAACTGGCCAGTGTGGAGAGATCACCCACTGTATTCAGTTCCAACTCCTTGATGAAGTACAGCTGTAAAATTTGGAAGACATTCCTGACAGTGCTGCCTTCCTCTGTACCAATCCTCAGCCTCACACAGCACAATTTCAGGAAATCCTTTATCTTCTTTGCCCATTCCAACAACTGCTTTTTGTATTCATCCGCAGGTAGGTGAAGATCAGTGACAACCTTCACATGCTGCCTCCTCAGTGTGCGTTGAGGAAGAAGGCCCTCCACTAATAGCTTCTCAGGCAAAGTTTCTGTTGAGTGGTTTCCACCATCTCTTCCAGACCACACACCCCGAAATCATGGTGCACATACCTCAAGTCAAGCACTTGAAGCTTCTGCTCTCCGGGGGGAGACTCTCTTTTCAGCATTGTGCCTACTCCATCCAACATAGCCTGGTAGATCTCCAAGTCAGGTTTCTTCATCAGCAACCCAACAGAAAGGCAAGGGTAGGGCCAGTCTGCCACCAGGGCCGTAATCATCTCTGTTTTTCTCTGAGTGTCGGCCTCCTTCAGCAGAATGGGAAAGAACTCCATTGGCTGGTCCTGCAGAGCAGAGATGTCCAAGGTCTCATTGCTCACTAAGCTTTGCACTGCCAGGTGAAGGAGTGGGGGTGGGGCCTTGAGGCTCATTCTGATGGATGTTAAGGGAGATGATCCTTAAATTAATCCATTTCCATAAATCTATATCTTGCCATTCCATATATCTATACCTTGCCACATGGCTTGTGGCTCCCGGCACCTTCACATGCTTCTTTTCATGGCGGCGGTTGCAGCGTCTCTGGTCATTGCGGTGGCTGCAGCAGCGTCTCTTTCTGCCTTTATATAGCCCATTTCTTAATTGGACTGTTGGGCATTGTGATGTCTAATTTCTTGAGTTCTTTATATATTCTGGATATCAGCCCTCTGTCAGATGTGGGGTTGGTGAAGATCTTTTCCCATTCTATAGGCTGTTGCTGTGTCTTGTTGACCATGTCCTTTGCTCTACAAAAGCTTCTCAATTTCAAGAGGTCCCATTGATTGATTATTTCTCTCAGTGTTTGTGCTACTGGTATTATATTTAGGAAGTAATCTTCTGTGCCAATGCATTCAAGACTACTTCCTACTTTCTCTTCTAGGAGGTTCAGAGTAACTGGATTTATGTTGAGGTCTTTGATCCACTTGGACTTAAGTTTTGTGCATGGTGACAGGTATGGATCTATTTGCAGCCTTCTACATGTTGACATCCAGTTATGCCAGCACCATTTGTTGAAGATGCTTTCTTTTTTCCATTGTACACTTTTGGCTTCTTTGTCAAAAATTATATGTTCATAGGTGTGTGGATTAATGTCTGAGTCTTCAATTTGATTCCATTGGTCCACATGTCAGTTTTTATTCCAGTACCAAGCTGTTTTTATTACTGTAGCTCTATAGTAGAGCTTGAGGTCAGGAATCGTGATGCCTCCAGAGATTGTTTTATTGTACAGGATTCTTTTGTCTATTCTTGGTTTTTTGTTTTTCCATATGAAGTTGAGTATTGTTCTTTCCAGGTCTGTGAAGAATTGTGTTGGTATTTTGATGGGGATTGCATTGAATTTTTACATTACTTTTGGTAAGATTACCATTTTTACTATGTTAATGAAACAAAGAGTTGGTTCTTTGAGAAAATCAACAAGATAGATAAATCCTTATCCAAACTAACCAAAAGACAGAGAGAGAGCATCCAAATTAACAAAATCAGAAATGAAAAGGGAATCATAACAACTAACACTGAGGAAATCCAGAAAATCATCAGGTCATACTTCAAAAACCTCTACTCCACAAAACTGGAAAATCTAAAAGAAATGGATAATTTTCTGGATTGGTACCACATACCTAAGTTAAATCAAGACCAGATAAACTATTTAAATAGTCCAATAACCCCTAAGGAAACAGAATCAATCATTAAAAATCTCCCAACCAAAAAAAGCCCAGGACCGAATGGTTTCAGCACAGAATTCTACCAGATCTTCAAAGAAGAGTTAATACCAATACTCTAAATTGTTCCACACAAAGAAATAGAAGGAACATTACCAAACTCCTTCTATGAGGTTACAATTACCCTGATTCCTAAGCCAAACAAAGATGCAACAAAGAAAGAGAACTACAGACCAATCTCCCTCATGAACATCGATGCAAAAATACTCATATTCTGAATTTCTTTGGTGTCTGTTATAATGTTTCCCTGTTTGTTTCTAATTTTGTTGAATCATCTTTTTCTTTTGGTTAGTTAAACCAAACATCTGTCAATTTTCTTTACCTTCTCAAAGAGCACTTGAATTCATTAATTTTTTGTATTGCTTTCTTTGTTTCTTCTTCATTAATTTCTACTTTGATTTTTATTATTTCTTATTGTTGTTTGTTTTTTTGGTTTTTTGAGACAGGGTTTCTCTGTGTAGCTTTTTGCCTTTCCTGGAACTCACTCTGTAGACCAGGCTGGCCTCGAACTCACAGAGATCTGCCTGCCTCTGCCTCCCGAGTACTGGGATTAAAGGCGTGCGCCACCACCGCCCGGCGATTTTTATTATTTCTTGCTGTCTACTAGGTTTGGGTTTGGTTTGTTCTCATTTTTCCAAATTCATGAGTTGTATCATAAAGCCACTTACTTGTAATCTAATTTTTTAATCTAGGAATTTAGAGCTATATCGGTTCCCTTAGAACTGTTTTAATGTGTCCCAATGGTTTTGATGTGTTGTTTTCATTTTCATTTAGTACCAGGAATATTCTTCTTTCTTGATTTCTTCTTTGATCCATCCATCATTCAGTAATGAGCTATTTAATTTTCTGTGAGCTTGTATATTTGCTAATTAAGCTACATGTAATTATTTCAATTTCTTCGTATTTTTAAGTGTGTGTGTATATGTGTGTGTGTGTGTGTGTGTGTGTGTGTGTGTGTGTGTGTGTGTGTGCCACAGCATGTGATTTATTTTGGACAAGTTTAACACCATGTGCTGCTTAGTAGAATGTATTTTCTTTGGTGTTTTGGTGGAATATTCTGTAGATATCTGTTTATGTTGGGCCCATTTGATGTATGATGTCATTTAATTCTGAGGTTCCCATATATTTTTTATCTAGATGATTTATCTACTGGAGAAAGTAGGGTGTTGAAATAATCTACTATTGTTGAGTTTGTTCATCTGTGTCTTTAATTTAATTGCTATGCTTTTTATGAAATCAGGTTCACCAGAGTTTAGTGCATCTATGTTTAGTTTTCTTGATTAACTTATCCCTTGATTAGACTGAAGTACCCTTCTTTGTCTCTTCTGGTTAATTTTAATTTGAAGTCTATTTTGTCAGATACTAGGATAGCCATTCCTGATTGCTTCCTAATACCATTTGTTTAGAATACTTGGTTTCCATCCTTTCACTTTAAGGTCAAGCTTCTTTTAAAGCTAAGATGGATTATTGCAGACAACAGAAAGATGGATTTTGTTGCGTAAATCATCTAGCCTACTTGTTTTAATTAGAGAGTTGGTCATTAATATTTAAAGTTTTTGCTGAATGGTATATGTAGATAGCAGTCATTCAATTAGTTTTGTTGTTGTTGTTGGGATTTGTTTGGTTTTTTTCTGGTTTGCATTCTTAGTCCTGTTTAGTGTTTCATTACTTATAGTTTCATTTGTTTTCCTTATAGAATCTCTTAGCTGGGCAAATTCCTCTCTTAGGTTCAAAGTATTGCTGCCAGTATCCTCTTTAGGGTTGCCGCTGCTGCTGCTGTTGCTGCTGCTGTTACTGCTACTACAGATTCATTTTTTTTAGGTGGGTTGAATAACGGAAAGTTTTTCTTTCTCCTTCAACAATGGACTATAGTTTTGCACAATAGTCTGGGTTGGCATGCATAGCATTTTAGAACTTGGAGTGCATTGCTTTAAGTTCTCTCATATCTCAAAGTTTCCATTGAGAAATCAGCTGTTGTTCTGATGGGTTTTCCTCTATATATGAACTGTTTTTCTCTTGCAGCTTTCAGTAATTTTATTTGCTTTGTATATGTAATATTGTGACTATGGTATACTTTGAGAAGTTTATTTTCTAGTCATGTTCATGAGTGTTCTGTGTGTTTCTAGTGTCTGTATGGGTTATGTCTTACCATAGTTTAGGGAGGTTTTCTTCTAGGATTTATGGTCTATGCCATTGGCCTGGGATTATTCGTCTTCATCTAGGCCTCTAATTCAAATACTTTGATGGTTTCCAAAATTTCCTGATTATTCCTTTGTGTGCTTTAAATTTTTTTTTTAATTTTTTGTTTGGTTGGTTCATTGGTTGGTTAGTTTTGTTTTGTTGTTTGTTTGTTTTTGTCTAGGTCTTCTACTTTATCTTCAAGTCCTAATATTTGATCTTCTCCTTGATTAATTATACTTGTAAGGCTTTCATGTGAGTTTTTTAATTGGGGTATGGAGTTTTTCAATCCCATCTTCATTTTAGTTTGTGTTCTCTTCAATGTTTCTAGCACTTTTTTGAATTAAGTTTCTAAATCCTGAATTATCTTCATTGTTTCATTAACCTGTTGTATTTGTACATTTTTGTATATTACTTGGGTATTTATTATTATCCTCTTGAACTTCAATTATATCTTCTTTAAAATTTTTAAATTCTTTGATAAAATTCATGATTTATTCTTTTAAATTTTGTGACCTTGGGTTTACCTATGTTATTTTCAATAGTAAACACTTCTATAGGACTACTGGGTTTGATGGGAGACATCCTGTCTGAACAATTCATTTTGCTTTTTTTGTGATTTGACCTTGGCATGTAGATTTCTTTCTTTAGTTTTATGTTTAATGTGAAAATCTGGTATGCCTTATATTAAGCCAGTATATGATCAGCATGATCATAACTGGAGCTGGGTAAGCAATACTGGTAGATGAGCTGTTTAATTAGAGCTAGGAAAGATGGTCCCCAAACCATGGGTGTGAAGCAAGGCCTATGGGTATAGAGATTTCAGCAGTTAGAGGGAAGAATGGAAGAGAAAAGCAACATCTCACTAGTCAAAGGTGGCTCATGAATAAAGTGGATTCCCATGTCACAAAGCTAGAGCTAGGCTTTGTGGGTGTGGAGATGGTGACAGACAGAGTGAGAAAATGGATAAGGAAGAAGTGACTTACCTAACAAAGGTGGCTCTTGAGCAAAGAGGACTCATGACTGCATGTCTAGAGCTAGGCTTGTGGGTCTACAGGTGGCAGGCAGGGATATGAGGAAGGATGGCAAATGGAATAAGTGACTTACCCAGCAAAGCTGACTAGCAAATTGTTTGTGACTGTATTAAATAGGTTTGTCTTCTTGATTTCATTTTCAGTCTGCCACTGGCATATTGGAAGGCATACATTCTTTGTATATTGATTTTTGTATCCTGCCACATTGGACATTGGGTACCATATATAGGTGAAGTTTTCCTGCCCCACAACCATATTCAAATAAACACACTGAGGATCATATTAATTATAAATGCTTGACCAATAGCTCGGGCTTGTTATTAGTTATTACTTTTAAATTAACCTATATTTCTTATCTATGCTTTGCCATGTGGCTTGGTACTTTTTCTTAGTATGGCATATCCATCTTGCTTCTCCACATCTCACAACTCTGATTCTGTCCTTTCTCATCCCAGAATTCTGTCTGCATCAGGCTGTCTCACCCAAACTCTTCCTGCCCAGCTATTGTCCAGTCAGCATTTTATTAACAAATGAGAATAATATATAGTCACAGTGTACAGAAGAATTATTCCACAGCACTAAGAGTTTTTCAGTGGCATCTTTAGGGTCTTATTATAGAATATTATCTGCAAAAAGAAATGCTTTTACTTCTTTGTATCCCTGTTATTTCCTTCTCTTGTGCTGTTCTAGCTAAGGCTTTAAGCACTACATTGAACAGAAGTGAAGAGAGTAGACATTCTTGTTTGTTCCTAATCTTAATGGAATGCTTTGAGGTTTTTCTTGACTTAATATATTGGCTATATATTTATCATATATAATATTTCCTTATATATGGCTATAAAATATAGTATATTCATTATATTATATTTAGGTATGCTCCCTCCATCCCTAGCCTGTGACTTTTCTCATGGAAGGATGTTGGATTTTGTCAGACTTTCTTTGAGTCTATTAAAATGATAAAATGATTTCTATCTCTTAATTCATTTATGTGATGAATTACATTTATTATATCTGTTGAACTATGCCTGCCTCTCTGGAATTAAGCCAGCTTGGACATAATTAATGATCTTTTTGATGTGATATGTATCCTGCCCAGATCAGGACCCCCAAAGAGACCACTGGAGACCCAAGATGTCCAGAATGCAATAGCAAGGTTTATTTGACCCAGCGCACATGTGTGCTTAGTTTAAGCTAGCAGGGAACCCACCACACCCAACACCTCAAGGCAGGGATGAGAGTTACTCTTTCTTGGGGAAGTTAGTTTTTATAGTCAAAAACCACAAAATTTCTTAGAGGGGAGGGGGTTAGTACAGGTCCATCCTTGATTGGTCCAGTTTTTCCAGGGCCTGGACTTTGTCTTATTTCAGCTTATCTGTTTGCCTTGTCAGGAGTTTTAAAACCCATCTCTGGGGTCTGGTCATGTTATTGCCAGAGAGGGGCATCTCATGGTTAATCAGTCACCACCAGACATCCTGACTTTATTCTTTTGAAAACACCTGACTTCACAGTCTTCAGGAAGGGGGAACTGACTCAGTTCTGTTTATTTTAAGATATCTCTTCTCTCAGCTCTTTTGGGTTTCTGAGGGAACCATGTCTGGGCCTTTGGTGGGGGTCTTTCAATATGGAGTCCAGTTTGTGAGTATTTTGTTGAAGATTTTTGCATCTATGTTCATCAGGAAGTTTTTTTTTTAATGTCTTTATATGGTTTTGGTACCACGGGTTCATAACAAGTTTGGGAGGGTTTTTTTTTTTCTATTTTATGGAATAACTTGAAAATTGTTTGTATGAGTCATTCTTTGCAGTTCTAGTAGAATTCTACATTGTATACATGTGGGTTTGGAAGTTTTCTAGTTGGGGCATTTTATTAATCCTTCAATCTCATTGCTGGTTATAGCTCTATATAGATTATTTCATCTTGGCTTAATTAAGAAATGGCACATGCATCTAGAAATTCATACATGTCTTTCAAGTTTTCCAATTCAATGAAGTATAGGTTTTTAAGCTATGTCCTCATGATTTTCCAAATTTTATTAGTAACTGTTGTAATATCTCCCCCTTTTAATCTTTATTTTTATTAACTTGTGTTTTTCTCTCTTTTTATTAATTTGGTTACAGGTTTGTTGGGAGAATTTCCACAGAGCTACACCTGGTTTAATTCTGAGTGTTAGAACCTAGTCTTAATCTGCCTTTTGTGATTGCTACCTTTTGTTTCCCAGTACCCTCTATGTGAATCTTGTCTGTTTCCTGAAGGTACAAACCCTATGCAAATTTGGTTGAGGAAAAATCCAGAACAGTGAAGGTATTCTTTGGCTGAGAATTTGCATTTGGCATTGTCCCTTTGGGGAGCTTAGATAAGAGGTTTTTTGGTGCAGAGATTAACTTGCTAAAGGGTATAAATTAGAAAACAATGAAAGGGCCTGTGGCTCAGCTACAGTGGACTAGTCCATAGAGATGGATCCCCCTGCAGCTGGGAAAAGCTAAAATCATCTTTGAGGTGCCTGTGTGTCTTGATTTCACAGACCCACATGAACCTATACTCACATCCAATATACAATGCAGGTTTGTCTTTTGTAGCATGAATTCTAATTGGTCTTAATAATAAAAACCCCAAGTTAGATATAGGAGTAAATGCTGAAAGATCAGAGACCGAGGAGCAAGCCACAGCCATCTTTTACCTCACCAACTCCTCAGCCAAAAAAGGGGCTGAGCTCCTGTCTCCACCTGCCTTATATTCCTCTCTCTGCCCAGCCATGTCACTTCCTGTTTCCTTCTCCCTAGCACTGGGATTAGTTTGTGCCACCACTGCCTGGCCTCTATGGTTAACTAGTCTCTAGCTCCACACTCTTAATCTCCAGGCAAGCTTTATTTGTCAGAGAACAAACAAAATATCACCACAGTCTTTTGTTTGTTTGTTTGTTTGTTTCCTTTTCAAAGAATCAGTTCTTTACTTCTATTTTTTTTTTTTTGGTTGTTTCTATTTTATTAATTTCTATTCTTATTTTGGTTATTTCTTCCCATCTGAGTACAAGTGAGTACATACCATGTTTGTCTTTCTGGGTCTGGGTTACCTCACTCAAGATGATTTTTTTTTCTAGTTCCATCCATTTGCCTGCAAATTTCATGATGTTATATCTTTTAGATCAAAAAGAAGTGCATTTTTATTTCAAATAAGAATAAAGCCTTCCAAAATTGACTTCTATACCTCTAATGAGCTAATCTTTTTTATATATTTTAATTGATTCTTTGGGAATTTCACATCATATACCCTGATCTCACTCACTTCCCAGCCCTTCCATGTCCACTCCCCTGCTTGTGACTTCCCCCATTTCTGAACAAAAAAGAGTCTGATACTCACTGGAGCATGGTAAAACTTTCAGTAGCCTTCTCCTTAAATAGAACTGAGTCTGACCCCTCCTGGATCCCCACCAGAGGCCATCACTTATGGAGAGTTACTCTTTAGCATCCTTATCACACTTTTAAGAGTTCTTTTCAATGGCTTACTGTTTAGGCTGTTACTTTTTGGGGGGATGCCCCGTAAGCCTTCCATGTCCCTCTTTCTCAACTGTGCATCTGCAGCTCTCAATGTCTGCAAAAGTAGCTTCCTTGCTCTTTATAATCAATGGGAGCACAGATCCTGGTCTTCTGCATCGTTTCCGGTAAAAGCATAGACTGTGAACATGGCTCCCAGCTGCAGTAGGACCACAACCAAGGCATGGCCATTGGCAACAGCAGGGCTGCACCATGGCTTTGGATGGCAGTACAGGCCATCCAAATCAATATTGCTCCAGGTGGCAGCATAGCCCATGGACATCAACATGGCTTCAGACAGCAGCACAGACTTGGAAATCCACATGGCCTTCAGGGCAAAAGGGGTCATGAACATCAACACAGACCTCAGTTGAAATAAGGTCATGAACCCAGACATAACCCTCATTAACAGCATGGAGCTGGACATCACCATGGCCTTGTGGAAGTGCAGGTCACTCCGATTGGTGTGAGTGTCCAGTGGCAGCATGGCCCATGGATATCAACATGGCTTCAGGTGGCAACATAGTCCACAGACATACATATGGCCTTTAGTGGATGAAGCTTCTCTGATGATGATTGGGCTAGGCACTGATCTATGAATATAAAAGAATATCATTAGGAATTGTTTTATTGACATTCTGCCAGCCATGATTAGTTCTATCATAGGTCTCGGGGATATCTAGCCTCTGGTTCCTGGCCATTCAGGCAGTGTCAGGTGAGAGCTCCCTCTCATGACATGGGCCTCAAATTGGTCCAGTCATTGGTTGGCTATTCCCACAAGTTCTGTGCCTCCATTGCCCCAGCACATCTTGCAGGCAGGACAAATTATAGGTCAAAAGTTTTGTGGCTGGGTTGATGTCCCAGTCCTACCACTGGAACCCTTGCCTGGTCTCAGAAGATATCCAGTTCAGGGTCCATATCCACCACTACTAGGATTCTTTGCTAGGGTCAACTTCATAGAGTCTAGGGAGGTTCAATTGCATCACTCTCAAAATGCCCCAATTCTAGTCCTCTCTCCCCATGATCTTTCCCTCCAACCCCTCACAGCCAGATCCCTCCTATTCCCCATCTATCTCCAGTCTACCCACAAAATCTATTCTATTTCCCATCCCTAAGGATGAATGGATCACCCTTGTTACTTAGCCTCTCTCTGACCATGGATTGTAGCATGATTATTCTTTACTAAACAGATAATGTCCACTTACAAGTAGGTACATACCATGTTTGTCTTTCTGGGTCTGGGTTACTTCACTTAGGATGATACTTTTTCTAGTTCCATACATTTGCCTAAAAAATTTCATGATGGTATTTTTTAGCAGCTATATTATACACCATTGTATAAATGTACCACATTTTCTTTATCTATTCTTCAGTTGAGAGAGATCTAGGTTGTTTTCAGTTTCTGGATTTTATGAATAAAGCTGATATGAACATAGCTGAGCAACTGACCTTGTGGTAGGATAGTGCATCCTTTGGATATATGACCAGGAGTGGTACAGCTGGGTTTTAAGGTAGATTGATTCCCAATTTTCTTAGGAACTGCCATATTGATTTCCAAAGTATCTGTGCAAATTTGTACTTCCACCAGCAATGGAGGAGTGTCCCCCTTGCTCTACATCTTCACCAACATCAGCTGTCACTTGTGTTTTTGAGTTTAGTTATTCTGACAAGCATAAGATGGAATCTAAGAGTTGTTTTGATTTGCATCTCCCTGATGGCTAAGGAATCTGAACACTTCTTCAAGTGTTTCTAAGTCATTTGAGTTTCCTCTATTGAGAAATTCTTTGCTTAGTTCTTACCCAATTTTTAAATGGGTTGTTTGGTTGTTGATACCTAGTTTCTTGAGTTCTTTATATATTTTGGATATTAGCCCTCTATCATATGTGAACTTGATAAAAATGTTTTCCCATTCTGTAGGTTGTTGTTTAACCTATTAACAGTGTCCTTTGCCTTACAGAAGCTTTTCAGTTTTCATGTTTTGTGGAAAACTTTAAGGAGTATTGGTGTTAGCTCTTCTTTGAAAGTCTGGTAAAATTCTGCACTAAAACCTTCTGGCCCTGGGCTCCTTTTACTGTTGGGGACTTTTAATGACAGCTTCTATTTCCTTAGGGGTTATAGATCTATTTAAAATGTTTGTCATCTTGATTTAACTTTGTTTAGTGGTATCTATTGAGAAAATTATTCATTTCTTTAAGGATTTGTCTATCTTGCTGATGTGCTCAAAGAACCAACTCTTTGTTTCATTGATTCTTGGTATTGTTCTCTTTGTTTCTATTTTATTGATTTCAGTTCTCAGTTTATTTCCTGCTATCTACTCCTCTTGGTTGTGCTTGCTTCTTTTTATTCTAGAGCTTTCAGGTGTGTTCTTAGGTTGTTAGTATAAGATCTTTCCAATTTTTTATATAAGCACTTAGTGCAATGAACTTTCCTCTTAGCAGTACTTCCATTGTGTCCCATAAGTTTGGGTATGTTGTGTATTCATATTCATTAAATTCTAACAAGTCATTGGTTTCTTTATTTCTGTCTTGACTCAGTAGTCATTCAGTAGAGAGATTTTCAGTTTCCACGAGTTTGTAAGCTCTCTGTTGTTTCTGTTGTTGAAATTCAGCTTTAATCCCTGGTTTGATAGGATGCAGGGTGTCATCTCAGTTTTCTTGTATCTATTAAGACTTGCTTTGTGACTGAGTATGTGGTCAACTTTCGAGAAAGTTCCCTGGGGTACTGAGAAGGTATATTATTTTGTGTTTGGGTGAAATTTTCTGTAGATATATGTTGGGTCTATTTGATTCATAACATCTTTTAGCTTCAGTATTTCTGTTTAGTTTTTGTGGGGGTGACCTGTCCAATGATGAGAGTAGGGTATTGAAGTATTCCATTATTAATGTGTGAGGGTCTATGTGTGATTTAAGCTTTAGTAATGTTTCTTTTACAAATGTGTGTGCCCTTGTGTTTGGGGCATAGATATTAAGAACTGAAACATCAGCCGGACGGTGGTGGTGCACGCCTTTAATTCCAGCACTCGGGAGGCAGAGGCAGGCGGATCTTTGTGAGTTTGAGGCCAGCCTGGTCTCCAAAGCAAGTTCCAGGAAAGGCACAAAGCTACACAGGGAAACCCTGTCTCAAAACACCAAAAAAAAAAAAAAGAATTGAAACATCATTTGGTGAGTTTTTCCTTTGATTAAGTATGAAATTTCCTTCACCATCTCTTTTGATTAATTTTATTTGGAAGTCTATTTTGTTAGATATTAGAATGGCTACACCAGTTTGTTTCTTAGTTCCATTTGCTTGGAAAATCTTTGTCCAGCCCTTTACACTGAGGTAATATCTATCTTTGATGTTGAGGTGTATTTCTTGTATGCAGCAAGATGGAAGAACCCAGGTTTGTATCCATTCTGTTAGTCTGTGTCTTTTTTATTGGGAAATTGAGTCCACTGATATTGACAGATATCAATGACCATTGATTGCTAACTCCTATTTTGTGGTTAATGATGGTCATGGTCGTGGTGGTGGTGATTGTGTGTGTGTGTGTGTGTGTGTGCGCGCGCGTGCGTTTCCATTCTTATGGTTTTGCTGATGAAAAATTATTTCTTGTATTTTCAAAGGTATAGTTAACCTCACTGCATTGGAGTTTTCTTTCTAGTACCTTCTGTAGTGCTGGATTTGTAGATAGATATTGTTTAAACTTAACCTCAAGGAATATCTTGTTTTCTTCTATGGTGATTGAAACTTTGCTGGGTATAGCAGTCTGGGCTACCATATGTGATCTCTTAAAGTCCACGGAATATCTGTCCAGGCCCTTCTGGTTTTTAGAGTCTCCATTGAGAAGTTAGGTATAATTCTAAAAGGTCTGCTTTATATGTTACTTGCTCTTTTTTCCTTGTAGCTTTTAATATTCTTTCTTTGTTCTGTGTGTTTAGCCTTTTGACTATTATGAGACTAGAGGACTTTCTTTTCTGGGTCAATTTATTTAATGTCCTGTAAGTTTCTTGTACTTTTATAGCAATCTCTTTCTTTAGGTTATAAAAATTTTCTTCTATGATTTTGTTGAAAGTATTTTCCAGACCTTTGAGCTAAGATTCTTCTCCTTCTTCTATTCCTATTAGTCTCAGGTTTGGTCTTTTAATCGTGTGCCAGATTTCCTGGATGTTTTGTGCCAGGAATTTTTTTAGATTTAACATTTTCTTTGACAGATGTATCTATCTCTATTACTTCTATTGTTCCTTCAACACCTAAGATTTTCTCTCCCATATCTTATATTCTGTTGGTAATGTTTACATGTGTAGTTCTGTTTACTTACCTAGATCCATTTCCAGAATTCCCTGTTTGTTTTCTTTATTGCTTCTATTTCCATTTTCAGGTCTTGAACGGTTTTTTTTTTTCTTTTACTTCTATTGTTTATTCTTTTCCCTTGGGTTTCTCAGTTTTCTTTAAGGGATTTATTCATTTTCTCCAATTGTTTGTGTTTCCCTGGATTTCTTTAAAGAACTTATTCATTTCTTCTTTAAGAACTTGAATCATCTTCATAAAGTTGGTTTTAAGGTCTTTTTCTTGTTCTTCAGCTGTACTAGAATTATTCAGGGCTTGATGTAGTAGGATAGCTTGGATCTAGTGGAGATAGATTGCCTTAGCCATTGTTGATTATGTTCTTAAGTTAGCCTCTAGGCATTTGAGTTTGGGGTGATTATAGGTCTAGGTGCCAATTTATGAGTTTTTCTTTATTGAATGAGTATTGAATGGCTCCTTGGCTTCTGTTTCCTCTCTGTTCTTCTGGTTTATGTGGCTTGTGGTTGAACATGAGGTGTCCATTCTAGTTGAGTGCTGGACTACTTGTAGGCCAGCATGACCTCCCATACAGCAGGGGATCTCCACCAAAGTTGAGGGCTGAGACATGGTGATACAGGTGGTGTTGGAATTGGGGATAGCATTTGAGGGCAATAAGAGAATGGGGGAGGTCCATGGATTGGCAGCCTGCCTGGACTTCTGGCAGCAGGCATTGCCTCAGATAGAGCAGGGAGTCTCCATCTCAGTTGATGGAGGGCAGGGTATTGAGGATGGGGTGGACAGGCACCAAGAAAGTGAGTGGAGGAGTTCAATGGCCAGCAGCAGTCTACTTGGACTTCTGGTGGTCAGGTGTGGTCACTGGTAGAACAGGGATTCTCTGTCCCAGTGGGGTCTGGCCTTTGGCAATCAGAAGGGCAGGGGACTGGTTATAGGGTGGGCAGACAGGTTATTCTATAAAGTTAAAGCAATTCCAAGCATGGTCACTGAAGGTTTATAAAATTTGTAGGGGAAAGGGGCTGGCTAAAGAAACCCACCCAGACCCTGGAGCCCAGAACTAGGGAAAGATTGCTCAGATAAGGCCAGTGGGTGGGGGACATAGTTTGGCTCAAATCAGAGCCATCTCTGCCCTTGGCCAATTGACTTGTGAAACCAACCAATCACAAAGCAGGACAGTAGAATCCTGGCCATGGGGCACAGGACCAGGGAAAGAAACACAGCCTGTGTTTTGGACCTGAGCCAGAGAAATGAACACTTTATCCCCAAACCCAGAACTAAGGAAATATGCCCTGACTCTGAAACTAGTGCCAAAATAACACTCTTGGTCCCAAAATCAGAGTCAGTGAAAGAAATGTGCCCTGGCCTTAGAGGTAGTGTCAAAAAGCCGAGAAAGGCCAGTGAAAGAAACACAGTTTGGCCCTGAAATCAGGGCCATCTCTCTTCCTAGCCCACAAAACTGGCCAACCCCTAGACAGAAAAAAACTAACCAACCACTGGTTGACTCTGCCCCCAGGATATCCTATATAAACTGCCCTGCCTGGTCAGTTGTGAGCTGTTCTCTCCAACCTGGTAGAGGCAGCTACTCTCCTGGACTCCTCCTTCCCAAATACATCTCTTTCTCAAGAGTTTTGGGTGTGAAGATCTTCATTCACTGGCATAGAGAAGATCCTTGCTGAGACATCCCTCAGTGAACAAAGCAAGGGAGAGCTGAAAGAGCAGAGCAAAGAGGAGCTGAACAGAAGATCTTTGCTGAGACACCCCTTGGTGGACAGAATGAGAGAGCTGAAAAAGTAACACTTTTCTCCAGAGGAGATTGCTACATTTCTGCAGGGGTTTCCCCTTTTGCAGAGTGGAGTAAAAGAAGCAACTTCTTGGGCTAGAGAAGCAGAGCTCTACTAGGAAGCCCTCTTAAGTGGGGGCTGAGCAAAGCTCAGCTGTAGCAGATCTCCAGGAGAGAGCAGGATTGCTATATCCTGCAGGGAGACCATCTCCCATCACACCAGATATAGCCTGACTTTCCTGAACAGTCAGGATACCCTTCCCTGCTGAAGCACTTTCAGGCCTGACTTTTTCAAGAAGTCAGAAAAAAAATTCCATTCCAGGGTTGGGCACTTCTTTGCAGCTCCAGCTGTCAGAGCTGTGCTAAACAGTTCCAGGTGTCTTGTACACCTCCAGGGCAGAACTGTTCTGAGCAGTTTGAGGTGTCTGGGATACCTTGCCCTCCGGGGTTGGGCTCTCTCTTTGCAGCTCCAGCCACCAGAGCTGTCCTAAGCAGCTCAAGGTGTTGCCTGACTCCCAGGTAGTCAGAACACCTCTTCCCAGAGTCGCAAAACTCACATTTTGGTGCCCAAACCTGGGACCAAAGCCACAGAGTTGCAACAAATTTACTTACATTGATTAACACAGAAAAACATTCAAGATACTCCTCAAGATTCCATTCATTATGTAAAAATGAACAAATACCTCCATTCTATTAATATAAAAATTCACTTTCATCTTTTTCAAGGGGTAAAATTATATGCATACCACATAATTCTTTTATAATAAATTTATTTCTGGGCTAGAAAGAAGGCTCAATAGTTAGGAGCACTGCCTACTCTTCCAGAGGACCTAAGTTCAATTCCCAGACTCTACATAATAGCTAAAAATTGTCTATAACTCCAGTTGCAGGTCATTCAAAGCCCTCTTCTGGCCTCTGCAGGCACCACGCACATGGTGATGAAACATAGACACACAGGCAGGCAAAACATTCATACATATATTATTAGGCTGATCTACTCATAATAGCCAGTAATTGGAAACAGTCTGGATGTCCATTAATAGATTAATGAAGAAAATTACATGTACACAATGGAATACTATTCTGCTCATAAAAAAAACAAAAACATGAAATTTACAAGTAAATAGATAGAGCTAGAAAAAAAATTCCAAGTGAAGGAAACCAGACCCAAAATGACAAATATGTTGTATATTCTTTTATATGTGGATGTTAGCTTTAAAGCCTTTGGTAGGCATGCTACAATCCATATAACCAGAGGTAAGGTATAGAATAAGATACTGGGGGTGGGGGGAATCTCCCTGGGGAAGGGAAATAGAATGTATAGTTATGGAGAGACAGGTAGCAGACCAAAACAAAAGGTTAAATGGGAAAGGGAGAGAAGAGGAAGTGAAGGAAGGAAATATGGGGAGGGATGACTAACAATAAGGACCATTTGAGGGGTCATAAGGAAACATACTACAGTAGAAGCTTCTTAAAATAAACACATATAATAAGGAAATATAAACGGGGTCATCAAAAAATGGGGGAGATAAAGCCCCAACTAGATATCTTTGGGCACTAAGTGAAACCTCCAGTGCAAGGAATGGATTATATCTGAGTGGTTGGCCAAAGGGGTCCCATAGGAACCCCCAAACAACTCAAGCTATTACCAAGGCTATTGGTTACTCTTCACAAATGGATGGTAAGTCCATATTGCTGAAGATCACATATATCTCATTGAACATCGAGAAGTCAAGCTCCTGCCTAACTATATCCTTTACCCACCCATGACTAGTGTTCATAGTACTGGAAGGTACTCTGCAGGCTACCAGAGGAGAAAGGTAAACACCCACACAGCTACAAAATCTGCAATCTAAAATGGTGACCTGCTTGCATGATACACTAGTACAATAGTGGCACAAATATTGTTGAAGTAATAAACCATCATCTGGTTTTAGATTCAAGACCCAATCCACAAGATGGAATTGACTATGTCTGACACTGCTGCCATGGGCAAGATCATAAGACTAGTCAGGCCATGTACCCAGGAGAAAACCAAACAATGAAATATAGCAATGAAATGACCCATTGTGATGTTCTGCTATACAAATAAATCAGTATCTCCCTCTGTCATCATCAGAGATTCTCCCTCCTGCAGTGGATTAGAACAAATACAGAAATGCACACTGGACAATGCACAGAATGATAACCTTGGAACAATCAGTCTTAGATAGGATGTCTTCATCAATCTGCCACCTCAGGGCACTAGAAGCTATGCAGAAGAGGAGGCAGACAGAATGTAAGATCCAGAGAAGATAGATGATATCAAAAAATTATCTTCCATGCACAAAAGGGCTGATGCACATATGAATTCACAGAGACTATGGCAGCGTGCACTGGGCCTCAAGAAGTTTAAGTCAGACAGAGTTCCAGGGCTAAGCAGGAGACAAGAACATGACCTCACATCCTTAAACAACAAGCAAACTCCAATTGACAACCACCTGCAAAAGAAGAGTCAGTTTTCTTTAGTGGAGTCTCACTGAGTACACAAACCACACTTAAGGACAGGCTCCATGCCCAGCAGAGAAAACCAACACAAAATAAACTCAAGTGTTTTGTAGATTTTTTGTCTAATAAATATTTGGGCACTTTTTTAAATTACTGGTATATTATGGTTTCTGATTTTGTGCTTTTATGGTGTGCATGTATTTCTTGTGATTTTTGTGTTTGTTTTATTCTAATATATTTGTTTTTTATTTGCCTGTTTGTTTTCTAAGAAAGAGAGAAAGAATGCATGTAGTTGGATGAATGGGGAGGTAGGAAGGGCCTGGGAGAAGATGTGGGAGGGGAAACTGTGATAAAAATATATTGTACAGAGAGCCCACCAGTGCCAATTGGACTAAGAGGTGAGTCTTGTTCTCATAGCCAAACACCTCAGCCTCTAGGCTTTGGGCCCAGAAATACAAACCTGTACCCCCACACCACCACACATTGCAGTACCAGTTTCAGGTCAGCAGGCAGGTCTCCTGGAGACAGGTCAGATTACCACCATCTTCGACCAGACCCTGTAAACCCAAGCCCCACCCCTCCCAAACTCACCTACCCACACTCCGAGACTGCAACTGTTCCCTGAGATAGAGCCCACTGGCACTGCCTATTGGACTAAGAGCTTCTCCCTGAGACACTGAGTCCATCAGCACCAACTGGACCAAGAGCTCCCATTGGAACAAGAGTATCAACTGGACCAAGAGAGGCTCCCTCAAACACAGACACTGCTTGCAACAAGTAGAGGAAGAGTTGGGTAGACGCCAGTGCAAAAATACAGTCAACAACATAAAGACCAATACAGCACCATCAGAACGCAGTAGTTCTATATCAGTAAGACCTGAACATCCCAACACAGAAGAAGACGAAATAGACCTTAAAATGACTTTAAGAAGATGATAGAGACCTTTAAAGAGGAAATGAATATTCCCTTAAAGAAATGGAGGAAAACACACCAAAAAAAATTGAAAGAAATCAATAAATCCTTTACAGAAAACCAAGAAAAAGCAATTAAACAGGTGAAGGAAACAGTTCAAGATTTGAAAACTGAAATAGAGAGAATAAAGAAGAGACAAACTGAGGGAATGCTTGAAAGGGAAAATTTGAGCAAACAAACAGGAACTACAGAAGAAAGCATAGCCAACAAAATTTAAGAGATGGAAGAGAAAACCTCTGGCATTGAAGATATGATAGAGGAAATAGATTCATCAGTCAAAGAAAACACTAAAGCCAACAAAATCATAACACAAAATGTTCAGGAAATTTGGGATAAGATAAAAACACCAAACCTAAGAATAATAGAAAAAGAAGGAGAAAAATACCAACTCAAAGGCACAAAAAAAATATATTAAACAAAATTAGAGAAGAAAACTTTCCCAAGCTAAAGAAGAAAATGCCTATGAAGATACAAGAAACTTACAGAACACCAAATAGACTGGATCCAAAAGAAAAAAAAAGTCTGTTCACCACATAATAAACAAACTACTAAACATAGAGAATAAAGAAAAAATATTAAGAGCTGCAAAGAAAAAAGGTCAAGTAACATGTAAAGGCAGACCCATCAGAACATATGACTTATCAATGGAGACTTTGAAAGCCAGAAGGTCCAGAACAGATGTTATGCAGACTCTAAGAGACCATGTATGCGAACCCAGACTATTATATCCAGCAAAACTCTCAATCACCATACACAGAGTAAAGAAAAAAAGTATTCTGTGGTGGTATTGTGTTCCCCAAAATATTGTGTACCTTAATAAACTTATCTGGGGTCAGAGAACAGAAAAGCCACTAGGTAGGCGGTGATGGCACACACCTTTAATCCTGGCATTCCAGAGACAGAAATCCCTCTGGATCTCTGTGAGTTCAAGGCCACATTGGAAACAGCCAAGCATGGTGACACGCCTTTAATCCCAGAAAGCCAGCCTTTAATCCCAGGGAGTGGTGGTAGAAAGCAGGAAGATATATAAGGCATGAGGACGAGAAACTAGAAGCATTTGGCTGGTTAAGATTTTGGCTGGTTAAGCATTCAGGCTTTTGAACAGCAATTCAGCTGAGAGCAATTGGGATGAGGACTCAGAAGCCTCCAGTCTGAGGAAACAAGACCAGCCGAGGATCCGGCAAGGTGAGATAGCTGTGGCTTGTTCTGTCTTTCTGATCTACCAGCATGGACCCCAATAACTCGCCTTGGGTTTGATTTTATTAATAAGAACTTTTAAGATTCATGCTACAGTATTCCATAATAAAATCGGATTTAAACAATACCTATCCACAAATCCAGCACTAGAGAAACACTAGAAGGAAAAATTGAACCTAAGGAAGCTAGATACACCCATGAAAACAAGCAATAGATAACCCCACACCAACAAACACCAAAGAAGGGAAACACACAATACTACCACCAAAAAAATAACAGGAATTAACAATCACTGGTCATTAATATCATTAATATCCACTAATATCAATGGCCTAAATTCACCTATAAAAAGACACAGGCTAACAAAATGGAGATGAAAACAGTATCCATCCTTCTACTGCATACAAGAAACATACCTCAACTTCAAAGACAGACACTACCTCAGAGTAAAAGGCTGGGAAAGACTTTCCAATAAGATGAACTTAAGAAGTAAGCTGGTGTAGCTATTCTAATAGCTAATTAAATAGACTTCAAACTAAAATCAATCAAAAGAGATTGGGAAAGACATTACATATTTAACATAGGGAAAATCCATCAAGATGAAGTCTCAATTCTGAACATTTATGCCCCAAATACAAGGGTACCCACATTTGTGAAAGAAGCATTACTAAACCTTAAATCACACATCAAACCCCACACACTAGTAGTGGGAGACTTCAACACCCAGTCTCACCATTGGACAGGTCTGTCAGACAGAAACTTAACAGAGAAATAAGGGAACTAAGAGAAGTTATGACTCAAATGGACTTAATAGATATTTACATAACATTCCACCATAACAAAATAATATACCTTCTTTTCAGCACCCTATGGAACCTTCTCCAAAATTGACCACATGCTTAGTCACAAAGCAAATCTCAACAGATACAAAAAAATTGAAATAATCTCCTGTTATCTTATCAGACCACCATGGCTTAAAGTTAGATCTCAACAACAACAAAAATTACGGAAAGCCTACAATCTCATGGAAACCGAATAAAAAAATGCCCAACTGAATCACCAATAGGTCAAGGAAAAAAATTAAGAAAGAAATTCAATGAAAATGAATGTACAACATACCCAAACTCATGGGACACCACGAAAGCAATGCTAAGAGGAAAATTCATAGCCCTAAATGTCCACATAAAGAAGTTGGAGAAATCTCACACTAGTGACTTAACAGCACACCTGAAAGCTCAAGAACAAGAGGAAGCAAATTCACCAGGAGAAACAGATGCCAGGAAATAATCAAACTGAGAACTAAAATCAATAAAATAGAAACAAAGAGAACAATACAAAGAATCAATGAAACAAAGAACTGGTTCTTTGAGAAAATCAACAACATAGACAAGCCCTTATCCAAATTAACCAAAAAGCAGAGAGAGAGCATCCAAAATAACAAAATCAGAAATGAAAAGGGAGACATAACAACAAACAATGAGGAAATCCAGAGAATCATCAGGTCATACTGCAAAAACCTGTACCCCACAAAATTGGAAAATCTGAAAGAAATGGACAATTTTCTGGACAGGTACCCCATACCAAAGTTAAATCAAGACCAGATAAACTATTTAAATAGACCAATAATGCCTAAGGAAATAGAAATAGTCATTAAAAGTCTCCCAACCAAAAAAAAAAAAAAGAAAAAGAAAAAGAAAGCCCAGGACCAGATGGTTTCTGCACAGAATTCTACCAGATTTTCAAAGAAGAACTAATACCAATACTATTCAAATTGTTCCACACAATAGAAACAGAAGGAACATTACCAAATTCTTTTTATGAGGCTACAGTTACCCTGATACCCAAACCACACAAAGATGCAACAAAGAAAAAGAATTACAGACCAATCTCCCTCATGAACATTGTTGCAAAAATACTCAATAAAATACTGGCTAACTGAATCCAGGAACACATCAAAAAAATTATACACCATGACCAAGTAGGCTTCATCCCAGGGATGCAAAGATGATTCAACATATGAAAGTCTGTCAATGTAATACACCATATAAACAAACTGAAAGAAAAAAATCACATGGTCATCTCATTAGATGCTGAAAAAGCCTTTGAAAAAATCCAACACCCCTTCATAATAAAGGTTCTAGAGGGATCAGGAATACAAGGAACATACCTAAACATAATAAAAACAATTTACAGAAAGCTGACAGCCAACATCAAATTAAATGGAGAGAAACTCAAAGCGATTCCACTAAAATCAGGAACAAGACAAGGCTGTCCATTCTCCCCATACTTATTCAACATAGTACTTGAAGTTCTAGAGCAGTAAGACAACAAAAGGAGATCAAGGGGATACAAATTGGAAAGGAAGAAGCCAAACTTTAATTCTTTGCAGATGATATGATAGTATACATATGTGACCCCAAAAATTCTATCAGGGAACTACTACAGTTGATAAACTCCTTCAGTAAGGTGGCAGGATACAAGATACTCAAAAAAATCAGTAGCCCTCCCATATACAAATGATAAATGGGATGAGAAACATCACCCTTTACAATAGCCATAAATAACATAAAATACCTTGGGGTAACATATAAGCAAGTGAAAGACCTGTGTGATAAGAACTTTAAGTCTCTGAAGAAAGAAATTGAAGAAGATATCAGAAAATGGAAAGATTTCTCATGCTCATGGATAGGTAGGATTAACATAACAAAAATGGCAATCTTACTAAAAGCAATCTACAGATTCAATGCAATCCCCATCAAAATACCAACACAATTCTCTACATAGCTTCTATTCTGCTCTCATGCCTGGCTCCTTTCTTGACTTTTCCAAGTAGTAGCTTTTGTGATAGTAGCTGAATTCCACTACATTTTCCTATGGCTTGCAGCACTAAGATATATCTCTGTTTAACCTTGAAAACATAACTAACATGACTACAAGTTTGATTGTTATAGATGACTAACTACTAGCCTGTATTTCTTAATTATCTTAAATAGTTTATAATAACTTTCAAGGACTAGAAATTTACACTACACTATTGAATGAGCTACATAGGTATAATATCTTAAACAAGAGTAGAGACATATATACAGTATAAAAAAATTCTTAAAATTGTATCAATTACAAAATTCCATATCAATGTAAAAATACTTGAGACTAGTAGTTCTACTAGTAGTAGATTCAATAATCTACTTTTTCCTATCATTTCTATACTATATTCCCCATTTTTCCCTTCAGAAAGAGATTCCTGAATCCAACCTCTCTCATTTAGTTTCCTCCCTTATCATGACCAGTAACAATTTGAAACCAAATCCCCTAAATGATGACAAACATCCATAACCCACTGAATGACCAAAATCACCCACCCTACCTTGTAGAAATCTGAATGTTGTATCTTCCAGACTGATTCCTATTGATGAGGGGTGACGACATCTTTAGGGGACCCCAAGAAAATAATGATCAAGTCCTGGGAGAGCTAGCTGAATCATCTGTTGTCCAGTCTATGTGTAATGGGAAAGTGGTAAGTTTATCTGAAGTTTGGCTGGAGTAGTCTGTGAGGTTGGACCATCTCAGCTAGCAACTTTAAAGGTGTTCTGGATATAGATTTTTGAGGATACTGCAACTGAGGCATTCTGAGAGGCTGGATGACTTGAGCCACTTGTCTTATCCTCATTGGTGTCTGGTCCCTTTTTCTAAAAACACACAAACTTTTAAAGGTAACATATGTATCCTCATTAACACAAGTATGGGATGTGTGGTGTGCACAAGTCAACTAAAGATTTTTTTGTTCTATGAGAAGGTAAAAAAACATCTGTCAACTTTTTAAGTCTGTTTGGACTGTATAACCAAACTGTCATGAGGACTCTGTAGCCAACAAGATTTATCATGTCTCATCCAGTCTCAGAGATGTTCCCATGTAGAGGTATCAGCATATACATCACCTGTTTTGTAGTTTTTCTTGGTTTTTTTCTTCATGTCTGTAGCCAAGATTTTCAGGTCTCCCCTGATCAAATCTGGTCTTTATTAATTTTGAAGAACTCCATAGCTCTTTGTTTCCTGTGGAAACAAAAGCAAATCCTCTCCCCCAATACAACATATATTTTTACTTCCATTCTGAAGTTAAGACATCCTTAAAATATATAGATTGGTTTAATTTAGCAGTTCCATAATCCAATATCTTCAACAGCTATTGTTTTTTTGTACATTAGTATTTAGAAAAATTTGAAGTCAACAAAATACCATACATGATCCAGACACATTGTGTATTTCCCATCTTTATATGGCCTTTTTTTCTACTATTACTTTGCACTTTCTTAAAAGATTATTAAACTCTTTTTGGTTTTTCAAGACAGGGTTTCTCCATGTAGCTCTGGCTATCCTGGAATTTGCTTTGCAGACCAAGCAGGCCTCAAACTCACAGAGATTCACTTGCCTCTGCCTCCCAAATGCTGGGATTAAAGGCATGTGCCTCTGCCACCACCACCCAGCAACTATTTATTTTTCTATGATTGTCTATATCCATTTTCTTTTCTTTCTTCAGCATTTAAGAATTTTAAAGCATATTATATCTATTCAGAGATTTTCTTAATTGGGACCTGACTTTCTGCACATCTGCAGCCTCCTCTGACTATGTGTGCCAAATCTTAAACTGCTAAACTACTGCCAAGTTTGGCTCTGCTTAACATATGGTGCACTGATGGCTGGCTCTGCCCCCACTTGGTTCCATAAGTGCCTAGCCTCATGCCTATCGATACCAGCCCTGTAGCCACATTTACCTACTCTAGATCTGGAAATTTGCTATGTCCACCTGTGGCAGACATTTGTACCCAGTGCTAGCTGCTCAAGTACTCAGCTGAATAGTAGGGCCTCTTAAAAGAGCCATGCCTCTGTATGTCACCAAGCAACCACAGTCATCAGGAAGCTGCTTGTTCAGAACTTTTGTTTTAGCTTCTCAAGCCTTATGTGAATATACATGGCCAGATATTGGGCTCCATATGTAGCAAGCTTTCTTGTCAGACTTTCTTTGGATCACCAGCCCCCAAATATCAAAACAGAGACTTATTAATTATGAAAGCTTGGCCATTAGCTTAGGCTTGTCCCACTAGCTCTTATAACTTAATCTGCTTTTATTAATGTGTTCTGCCATGTGGCTCAGTTACCTCTACTCTGTACCACATGTCCAACCTCTTCAATATCTCCCTGGTGTATTGCTGGTTTTATCCATAAGCCTCCTAGTTCTCTCTCTCCCTGGATATCTTGTCTATCCTCTCCTGCTTATCTTTTGGACATTCAGCTCTTTATTAAACCAATCAGAAGGTACCTTATCAAAAACACATCTTCCCAGTATACAAAACAATTATCCTACAACATGATATTCTCTTTCATCTCTTGTATTCTACTGGTAATGCTTGCCTCTGAGGTGTCAAGACTTGCCCAACCTGTCAAATGGTTCTGAAAGGGGAGGGTAGAATTGGAGAAATGATAGCTTTGAAATATAGATGTAGATGAAGAAAAAAAAAACAGAAGCAAAGGATACCTTTGGGAGGGCTCTGGGTCAATACCACAGACAACTGAGTTTATTACTCACAAACTTTATACACCCAAAGCAAGGGGGCAAAAAGACCTCCCCCTTTCAAGGACATCACGGTTGAAGATACAAAGTACAGTCAAGTATAAACACCTCCTTAGTACTCAAGGCATCTAGTTACCACACCTTATGGCAAAGCATCCTGTGATTAAGTCATTGAAGTGTAAGACACTTGCTAAGCATGCCTTTGGCCAAAACATCCTATTATGCAGTCTTGTAGGGGTGGGGAAGAAAAACAAGCTCAGACTCTCTTACCCTGAGTCAAGATAAAAACAAGTCACAAGCTGAGGTTCTGTGGGCACTCACACTGAGGTTCTTGTTCAAGTTCCTAAACTTTTCATTTCCTGATTTCCTCAGTTTGGGTTTTATTGGTTCCATTTCTACTTTCAGTTCTTAAACTGTTTTATTCTTATCTGTCAAATAGTTGTGTCTTCATAAATTCCTTTAGGTGACTCATTTCTTCTATTTTAAGGTCTTATTCTTGTGCTTCAGTTATGGTGCAATACTTAGGACCTACTGTGGTTGAGTTGCCAGGCTCTCATGGTGTCATACTGTCCTAGCTGTTAGTATGTTTCTAAGATGGTATCTAGGCATGGGTTTAGGAAGGTTCCAATTCTAGGTGCTGATATCTGGCCTTGTGTTTATTGAATGGGTGTTTTGTTCCTCCGTTTCTGTTTCCTTCCCTGGTTTTTTAGGAGAGTGTGGTGGTGGTCCTATGTTGCCAAGTGGGAAATTCTTCTGGTATCCTAATATGTGTGGCCACAGGGGCTCCAGGTAAAATGTATTTCTAGGTATTGGAAGCTGACACTTAGGAATGGGGATTGGCTAGGAAGGGGGACTAAAGGGGTTCATAGGAGGGAGGAAAGCAGGGTGTTCCACCAAGATCTGCTTAGTTAAGAATAAAGGCAGTACTTCTTGTTTGGTGAATTCTCTGTTTAGCTCTTTAGCCCCTTTTTTAATTGGACTGTTCAGTACTTTGATGTCTAGTTTCTTGAGTTCTTTATATATTGTGGAGATCAGTCCTCTGTCAGATGTGGGGTTGGTGAAGATCTTTTCCCATTCTGTTGGCTGTCTTTTTGTCTTATTGACTGTGTCTTTTGCCCTGCAAAAGCTTCTCAGTTTCGAGAGGTCCCATTTATTAATTGTTGTGCTCAGGGTCTGTGCTGCTGGTGTTTTATTTAGGAAATGGTCTCCAGTGCCAATGCGTTCAAGAGTGCTTCCTATTTTCTGGACCTGCCTGGACTCAGTCTACCAGGTTGATCGCAGTCCTCGGGAGAGGACTTGTCCTGGAGGAGGTGGGAATGGGGGGTAGGCTGGGGGTAAGGGGAGGGGGTGGGAGAGGGGAGAATAGGGGAACCCATGGCTGATATGTAGAACTGAATGGTATAGTAAAATAATATATATATATATATATATATTTTAAGAATAAGAGGCAGTAATAGGTGGTCTGCTTCAGAGCTGGGGGTGAGACTGGGGGATTGGATTTGGAGAAATGGAGGGAGAGGTGAAGATCTGCAGTGAGCCTGCCTGTTTCCCTGGCTGGAACAGTGCCTCCTGGAGTTGAGGGTAGGGACAAACCAATGAGTTGTAAAAAGGAAGGTAGGAGGGGAAAAAACAGTGTGATCTACTGGAGAAGGAGGTTGGAAGGAAGACAGGCCACAGAAGATGGTCTGCTGAAGAGCTGGGGATAGATTGAGGAACTGGATTTGGAGAAGCAGAGGGAAAGACGAAGATCTGCAGTTAGCCTACCTGCTTTCCTTGCCAGAGTAGCCTATGGGCTCCTTGTGTCTTTTATTTTCACATTTATTTGTTTTGTGGATGTGTGTGCTCATGTCACGATGTGTCATGAATATGGAGGCCAGAGGATAACCTTCAAGAGTCAGTTCTTTCCTTCTATCATGAATGTTATGAGAATCATACTCAAGTTGTCAGGCTTGATGCCAAGTGCCTTTAACTAGTGAGCCATCTTGTCAGTCCATGTCTGTCTTTTGATAGATGAATTTAATCATCACATTTGAAGCACCTATTTTATAAAAGGATCATGCACTATGATTTTGATCCACATCTATAATGCAATGTTTATTCAACATATGCAATAACCACGTGTCTGTCACACATCATATAACAGAATAAGTAAATCACCATAGAAAAAGTTACAAAAATAAAAGGTACTTAAAAAGTCAACATTCTTTCAAGATACTCTCAACAAATATTTAATATATTTAATATAGAAATGATTGCACCTTAATTTGTTAATGACTATATATGTATGACAAGCCAGTGACTATCATCATAATCGGTAAAAACTCAAAAACATTTCCTTTAAGATCAAGAACAACAGCATCCCTTATATTCATCATGATACTGCAACTTTGAGCCAATTAAGTAGATTGTAGCCAACTAAGTAAAGTAGCCAATTAAGAAAAAGAAATAAAAAGTATCTAAATAAGAAAGACAAAAATGTTTGCATATACTGTCATTCTGAATGGAAGTAAAATTGGTAGAGCTATCTGAAAAACAGTGTCAAAGCTCCTCATAAAACTATAAATACACCAACTAAATAATCCAACAAACTGATTATGGGCATAAAAGGAATGCTTACTGAGATATTTGCAATCTATGTTCAATGTAGCAGTTCAATTTATTTCCAACAACAGAGTATGGAAACAACCTAAGTGTTCATTTGTGTAAAGAAACTTCCATAGGAACTGGCAAGATGAGAAATTGATTGTTTTAAGGTGGAAGGCAAGGATGAAACCCAAGGTTCTCCCTTGACCTCTATATGCACACTGTAGAGCCCACACTCATACAGAGATGCATGCACACTCACATCACATGAACACATACATACAAAGGTTTTGAGTCTGTTCGTAAAGAGTAGAATGTCTACACTTTTTGTTTCTTAAAGGAAATTCTGTCATGCAAGACAACAGGCATGAAACTAGAAGACATTTTGTTATGTCAAAATAAACCAAAACAAAAACTAAAAATACATTATCATATTTAAATATGGAGTGTAAATGGATGAGGTTATGTGTGCATTTAATCCCAGCACTTGGGAGGCAGAAGATCTCTGTGAGTTCAAGCCAGGCTGGTCTACATAGTAAGTTACAAGATAGTCAGAATACATAGTGAGACCCTGTCTTCAAAAGAGGGTGATACAGTCAAACAGAAGAAAAAAATGTAATTGTGGTTATCAAGAGCTAAGAGTTAATGTTTATGAGTTATTGTTAAAGGTTATAAACTCTCAGTTACAAGATAACTTAAGAGTTCAGTTGATGAATATAGTTAACAATGTACTTTACCTGAATTTTCTAAGATAGTAAAAATTGCTTCATAACACCAAAACCAAATTACTGTATTACATTTTAATTAAACTGATAATTGTTTTGTGGTGTATATACTCTACAGAATCTTATACATCTTAAATAGATTTTAAGACTGGAAAGTCATTAAGTGCAAATATTAAAAATATCTCAAATACTGAAAATGCAAAAAAAATGGTTAAAACAAATTTATAAAACTATCAAGAAAGCCAAGTTTCTGTTAGTATACAAGATCTTAAGACAAAGAAACAACCTCCATATTCTATACACACATTTTCCCAAGTGTGAACCACTTCATGTTTATTGAATGTTGATAACTAATGTAAATAATTACTTTCCAACATTTCTTACTTTCACAAAATCCTCCACTGTAGGTAATCAAAGCACTGAGCAAAAATACAATTTTCCACAATGTGTATCAATAATTTCTCTCACATACTTCTCAAAAGCCCATGAAACAGTGAAGGCTTTCCAGTTCCTGACACTGTGAAGCTTCAAAATGGGTTCATGTGAACTTGATTTTGAACATTCTGATGACTTCCCATACCCTTTAAGTTCATGAAGCATCTTTGCAACATGAGTTCTTTCACATCTTTAAAGCCAACTAGTATATAAATAATCACTTTACAAATAGCTTACACTGATAAGCTTTCTTGCCACTGTGAATTTGAATTCATTGTTAAAGCAATAGAACTTCCTAAAGCAGTCTCTTCATTCCTTCCAACCAAAGAATTTATCTCAAGGGTTTTTATGTGTCCTGAAAGATGAGAACTACTGAAAGGTATTCCATAACTTTTACATTTATAGGCTTTCTCCCCACTGTGAATTCTTACATGTTTACTTAGATGTGAGTAAACAGCAAAAGCTTTCCCACACTCCTTACATTCATAGGGCTTCTCTCCAGTGTGAGTTCGCATGTGAATGTGGAGGTAGGAGGAACATGTAAATGCCTTCCCACACACGTTACACTCAAAGGGTTTTTCTCCAGTATGAATTCTCAGATGTGCAATAAGATATGAAGAAGAAGCAAAGGCCTTTCCACACTGGTCACATTCATATGGTTTCTCTCCTGTGTGACTTCTTATATGTTCAAGGAGGCCTGAAGATGTAGTAAAGGCTTTCCCACATTCTTTACAAGTATAGGGCTTCTCCCCTGTGTGAGTTCGTGTATGTTTTGTGAGACCAGAACGCACAGTGAACGCTTTCCCACATTCCTCACACTTATGGGGTTTCTCTCCTGTGTGAATTCTTACATGTTTACTTAGATGTGAAGAAACAGTAAAGGCTTTTCCACATTCCTTACATATATAAGGTTTCTCTCCAGTGTGAGTCCGTATGTGATTATGAAGGTAGGAAGAACATGCAAATGCTTTTCCACACACACTGCATTCAAAGGGATTTTCTCCAGTGTGTGTTCGTAAATGTTTAGTAAGACTTGTGCGCTCAGTGAAGGCTCTGCCACATTCCTTACATACATAGGGCTTCTCTCCAGTGTGAGTCCGCATGTGAATGCGAAGGTAGGAGGAACATGTAAATGCTTTCCCACATACTTTACACTCAAAGGGCTTCTCTCCAGTGTGTGTTCTCAAATGTGTAATAAGAGTTGAGGAAGAAGCAAAAGCTTTTCCACAATGATCACATTCAAAGGGTCTCTCTCCCATGTGACTTTTCATATGTTTTATAAGGCCTGAGGTTGAAGTAAAGGCTTTCCCACATTCCTTACATTTATAAGGCTTCTCTCCAGTATGTGTTGGTAAATGTTTACTAAGGCCAGAGCGCCCTGTGAAGGCTTTGCCACAGTCCTTACATTTATAGGGCTTTATTCCAGTGTGAACTCGAAAGTGATCATTAAGGCATGAGGAATTTCTAAAGCATTTTCCACAAACCTTACATTCAAAGGGCTTCTCTTCAGTGTGAGTTTTTAAGTGCTGAGTTAGCGGGTAACACCTAGAAAAAGCTTTCCCACATTCCTTACATTGATAAGGTTTCTCCCCAGTGTGGGTACGCATATGAATATTAAGGTTGGCAGAATATTTAAAACTTTTCCCACATTCATTACATTCATAGGATTTTTTTCCAGTGCATGTTTGACCCACAGCTGGGTTAAAAGCATCACCACACTGTACCCATTTAAAGAGTTTGTCTTCACTGTGAGTTCTCCCAGATGCCTGAAGGTATGACTGACTATCCAAGGCTTGCTGAAATTCATCAGATTTGAGGAATTTGGCTTGTACGCATGTTGTCTGGTAAGCAGCACTTGCAGCCAGACTGATGTCTTTTTCATACTGGCTTAATTCAGGACCTTTGTCTGCAGAAGAGGTTTCCTCAGGCCGAATAGGAATGGCTTGTCCATACTGAACACAATCATAAATGTTTCCTCTGTTCTGAATATCTTTGTGTGTCAGACTACATGAAGGTTCTTTGAAGTTGTCTTCACGTGGCTTAAAGTCACACAGCTCCTTTCCATTGTGGCTATTTGACTGTTGATTAAAAGAAAATAATAATATATTAAAATTTTTTCAAATTTATTAGTATACTTCACTCATCTAAAGACATGAACATGATGAGGATGAAAGTTTTTCCAATTTTAATTACATGTATTTCACTCAATGTGAATGAAAAAATCCTATTGCAAGAATCTTATGCCTTCTGCTCTAATTCTGAAAGGCTCCCTGTGCTTTCATGAAATTGTTTTAAAAGCCCAATATCTATAACTATAGGTAGGAATACGAGCTTATGGGAACTCAAGTTTCAAACTAGAATTAGAACATCTTTCTAATACCTCTTTATTTGGAAGGATTTTAATGAAATTTACATGAAATACCTAGTCTATTTTAATGAAGAAAATATGAAATATCTTGTGACTCTTACCAGTTGTATCTCATTTGATATTTTTAACTGAAAAATATCCTGCTGAAACATTGTCCCTCTGGTGTTAAGTCGCATAGCCCATTCTGAAGTTAAACAACAAGAACCATGTAAGTGCTTCCACAGAGAAATAAGCATTAATAATTACACATCTAATTTGAATTTGTACTCATATTAAACAAGTTAAAAACAAAGCTATATTATGTTAGCAACTTGGCTAGGTCTAGGATTTTACAGGCTGGGATATACGTCTATGTCAAAATAAAAGAGGCCCTAGGAGCTAGAGAGATGGTTCAGAGGCTAAGACCACTTGCTGTTCTTGCTTAAAAATAAATAAATAAAACACCCAGATTCAGTCCCCAGGACCCACATCAGACAGCTCACAACTACTTCTGACTTCATTCCAGGGGACCTGACACCCCCTTCTGACTACCACAGGCACCTGTAGGCACAAGGCACACATGAACTCACACAGTCCCATATGCGTCACATAAAACTTAAAACAATAATATTTTTAAGAGGCCCTGGATCCAATAGTCAATAATAATGATAACAATAGAAACATAAACATAAAATATAATTACAAAGAGAATAGGCAGTCAAAATTTAGAAATGAATGATTTACTCTGAAATTTAAATGCACTGGTAAACAGAGACAGTATTATTAAGGGAGGAAAGAAAGATTTGGACTATTGAGATTATAAAAAATTCTAAGTAAAGTAATGGAGTTTGGAAGCATCTCCTAAAACTTTCAAGTCCAATGGCCTCAGCCTCCTGACTCAAGTTTTCACTTCTTGGTAATACACTTTAGTGGCAGAGCACTAGCTTAGCTTGCCATGCCATCCACAGAATTGGGTTGGGGTGGGGATGTCCCTACTGTACTCCAAATAAACTGAACTCCCAAACATTTACCTTGGTGAACTCCTCTCTCAACTACTCTAAACTTTTCTGCCTCCAAACAAGAGTTTGAGCTGGGTTTGATGAGCTGACATCCTATACATGAAGAAAGATGCATTCATGAAAGCAGATCAAGCAAGAAAGGGTATACCTTTCCATGACTTACAAACTATGGTTTCAGAAACAGCAATGAAATACTGCTGAAGACTCCAACATGTAAATACCCCTTTTATAGTCAATAGGTACTGGTTTCTTTCCCTTAAAGCCTAAAGTGATGGTTACAAGGACAAGACAAAACACTAACACTGAGACAGCTCACCAAGTAAAAACGCTTGACACTAAGCATGACCACCTGATTTACCTGTCTGGGACATGGTGGAAGAAAAGAACTAACTCCCCACAAATTGACTACTGACTTTTAGATGTGTGCTGTGACAAACAAAAAAATAAATATAAACAGAACTTTTTAAGCATAAATATTAATCAAATAGAAAAGAAAGTGAAAGAAAAAAATTTTGAGACAGGTTTCTCCACTGTGTGTCTCTAGCTGGTCTAAAACTTTGTAGACACAGACTGGCTTTAAACTCACAGAGATATACCTGTCTCTACTACCTGGAATGCTAGGATGAACGGCATGTGTCACCACATCCACAAGATCTTTGTTATTATGGAAAAAATTACACTAGTATTAAATATTTCAGTGCATCAGAATCATATGGAGGAACTGTTAAAACAGAGATGATCAAGTTACCAAACTAAATGTTTCTGATTCAGTTGGTCAAAGGTAGTCTGAAAATGTACTTTTTAGTAGAGCAGAAGAGCAACACTGGTGATTTTAGGACTGTGTCTTAAAAAGCACCACAACTGATTAAAACACAGTAGGGCAGAGTTTGAGACCTCTGTTTCTCTTCTTCTTCTTCTTCTTCTTCTTCTTCTTCTTCTTCTTCTTCTTCTTCTTCTTCTTCTTCTTCTTCTTCTTCTTCTTTCTCTCTCTCTCTCTCTCTCTCTCTCTCTCTCTCTCTCTCTCTCTCTCTCTCTCTCTCCTGTTTTTTGCTTTGTTTTGTCTTTTGAGAGAGTCTCTGTATGTAGTCCCGGCTGTTCTGGAGCTCACTATGTAAACCAGGCTGAACTCAAATACAGAGTTGCCTCTGCCTCCCTAACACTGGGATTAAAGCATGTGCCACCATGCCTGGTCTTTTGTTATTGTCTAGCCCTCTGTTATTTTCAGTCCTTAGAACAGCCATCACCAATCCTCAAACACAGAAACCTCATAGGTGAGATGGCTCAGCAGGTAAAGATGCTTGATGCCAAGCCTGACAACCTAGGTTCCAGCTCTACAACTCACGTGATAGGAGGAGATGACTCCCAAAAGCTGTCCTCTGAACTCCACTTGTGGACTATGATACACACACACACACACACACACACACACACACACACACACACACACACCATAAAGTTAAAAAAAATATAATTAGAAAAATACACAAATATTTTTTGTTCTGTGAGCGTCTACAGGGAATGAGGGAACCTCACCTACTGTGGCCAGGTTCTGGTAGTTCTCCAGCATCACCTCTCTGTAAAGGTTCCTTTGTTTTGTGTCCAATAAAGTCCACTCCTCCTGGGTGAAGTCTATAGCCACATCCTCAAAGGTCACTGACTCCTACAATCACACACACTTGGATTTGAGCCAACTAACATCTCCATCCAAGGTCACGGGAGATTGAGGATGGAAACTCAATGTTACAAAGAGCTGGGAGTTCTCCAGCAGTCTATGCCAGAGTTCAGTGGATAGACCTAGGCACTCTTAATATCCATCTCACTACTATTAATTTTCACTTTCACATCTTACTTTTAAAGACAGGGTTGGCCAGGTTGCCTGACCCTAAACTATTTTCTCACCTTTACCTACCCAGTGCTGGGATTAAAGACATACACCACTAATCTAGTGCCTAGACTCCATCCTTACATCTTTCTTGAAACATCCCATTATCTCACCCACAACCAGACCAGATACTCTTTCTCATTTATTTCCTTCTATTTAAACATGCTAAACACTCTGCACACACTTGATAAATGGTGACAGGTGAATAACGTCTTTCAGAAAGGGGAACATTCATCCTCTTTATCAACTATCAGAACACAATAAAATCAGAAATACACACGATCAGGGTCATGAAGGTGAAGATTAATTACAAATTACTGAAATACTGGAATGATTTCACAGTAATCCTAAACCAATATAAAAGTTTACTTTTCTCATTGATATGATAAAATATATGACAAGAAGCAACTTCAGGGAGAAAGGATTTATTCTGGCTTACAGTTTGAGGGGATATAGTAATGAAGAAATACAACTAATCACTCAGTCCTCGAATAAAGTTTTATTTTGTTCCAGAAACTCTGGAGAAAAATGTCTGCCTACATGGAAATGTGTCAGCCTTATGGGTGTAATGGCAGGATACGCTTTAGTCACACCTGGTAACTACTTGTCAGGCAGTCAGACACGATCCTGTCCATCTCTGTCCTTTCATTATAAAAGTAGCATGGGTCCCTAGAAAATGAACCTAGTGGGGAAAAAAGAAACCAGAGTTATCCATAATTCTCACACTTACAAACATGGATGTCATCCTATCCTAGTTCAAAATCCCCATATAATCCAACACAGGAAATCAATCTCTCAATCTCTCAATCTCTCTCTCTCTCTCTCTCTCTCTCTCTCTCTCTCTCTCACACACACACACACACACACACACACACACACACACACACACACACACAACTCATCTCATCTCATCTTATTGCTTCTCATCTCACATGCATACAGAACTACCACACAGTGCCAGAGCAGTCAACCTCAGAAAAAGGAATGGTGAGCCACACTGCCCATGAGGACAAGTATATCAACCTTTTTACAGATAAAGAACAATAAGCCCTAGAAACAGGACCTATTAACTGTACATGGTAAAGGAACTCATGAATGAAATCAAGTAGCACCCATAACCAAAGGACACATATCAGCAAGCTGGCTTATAAAACAGACTTCAGCAACTCTTGCCAATTTCATCCATCTATATTAGCTATTTTTCTTGTTGCTATGATAAAAATACCCAAGAGAAACAACTTTGGAGGCTGGAGAGATGGCTCAATTATTAAGAGCACTTGTTGCTATTATAGAGGACCTATGTTCAGTTCCTAGCACCTACATAGTAATTCACAGCCATCTATAATTCCGGTTCCAGAAGATCTAATAATACTTTTATGACCTCCACAGGTCATAAATGGGGTCCACAGACACACATGGAGGCAAACACATAAAAAAATAAAATGAATAAATCTTTTTAAAAAATAAAAAAGAAGCAACTCAACGGAGAGTTTATTTTGGCTTATAGTTCAAGAGGATATAATCCTTGAAATATACTGGAACACTATCTTCCAGACTTTGAAGGACACGTCTAGGTAGTTTATACACACAAGTGGCCAGTGGTGATCTCCTCTCTCTATGGGGGAGCGTGTGGCGGCAGGAGTGGGAGGCTGGCTGGTTCCATTACATCAGCAGTCGACAAAGAGAGAACGAACAGGAAGTAGGGCTGGGCTACAAAACCTCCAGGCCCATCCAACACTGAGCCACTTCCTCCAGCAGAGCTCCACCTCCTGAAAGTTCTACAACCTTTCCAAACAACACTACATGCTGGGAAGCAAGGGTTCCTGTAAATCATTGGGGTAATTTCATATTCAAACCACAGAAGCACCCCTGAGATGCAGCATGACTATTCCAAGTCCAGAGCAGCAACACCTATTCCATCTGTACATGGAGCACACACATGAGCAAGACTTACCATGAGACACATTGATGGCTTCCATCCTGAAAGGATGGTGGTGAAATACACTGGAACACTTTCTTCTAGAATTTTGAAGGACACGTGTAGGCAGTTTACATATATAAGTGGCCCAGTGGTGATCTTTCCTCTTCCTACATCATTACTTGCATTCTTGAAGACATGGATCATCAGCAAATCTTATCTATCAATAATAAAGCAGCATAATTAGCTCTCTCTCTTTCTGACGGTGATATGAGTGAAAGCCACTAAAAATGATAACACATCGGCTGGAGAGATGGCTGAACAGTTAAAAGCACTTGCTGCTCTTCTAGAGGATCTGAGTAGAGTTTTCAGCACCCATGTTGGGCTGATCACAAACACCTGTAATTTCAGCTCCAGGTGATCAGGCACTCTCTTCTGCCTCTGTGGATACCTTCATATACATGGGATACATTCACACAGACATTCAGAGACAAAAATAAAAATAAAAAATTTTAAATTAACTATCCTAAGGCTTCAAGCGCTCCTATCATTAGCAACATTAATGTGATTGTCGTTCTGTATGATGTGAATATGTGTTGCTCTGATTGGTTGATAAAAAAAAAGCTGTTTGGCCAATGGTGAGGCAGAATAAGGTTAGGAGGGACATTCTAACTAGAGAGAGAAGAAGGAGAAAGAGACCTGAGGAGATGCTGCTGGCTGCCACCAGAAAAAGCAAGATGTAAAGTACCAGTAAACCACAAACCATGTGGCAAAATATAGATTTATAGAAATGGGTTAATTTAAGATGTAAGAGCTAGTTAACGAGAAGCCTAAACCATTAGGCCATATAGTTTAAAAATAATATAAGCCTCTGTGTGTTTATTCGGGTCTGAGCAGCTGCAGACCAGGCAGAACACAGGAAAACTTTCAGCTGCATTTATGTTCAAAAACCTAGATTCAGAGGGCTGGGGAGATGGTTCAATGGTTAGAGTGCTGTTGCTCTTGCAGAGGACCTGGGTTCAGTTCCCAGCAACCACATAGTGGCATACAACCATCCATAACTCTAAGTTATCCTCTTTGGACCTCCACAGGCACCACAAATGGAACACAAATACACAAGCAAAACACTCCTACACATAAAATAAATAAACAAATTAAAAAGAAACAAAAGAATCTAGATTTAGGACCAATAAGATGACTCAGCAGGTAAAAGTGCTTACAGCTAGACATGGCAGCCTGAGTGCAATCTCTGGGACCCATATGGGAGACAGAGAAAAGTCAACTCTTGAAAGTTGTCCTCTTACCTCCACACTCATACTGTGACATGAGTCCTTCCCCCATCCAGTAACACATACTAAATCAATAAATGTATAAATGTGTCATAAAACAAACAAGACTCAGAAAGAAAAAAAACACAGAATTGTTCCAATCATCTACTTAAGTAATGAACTAAAGCTTTAGGCCCTTTGACCCTAAATTCTGATGTGGTAAATGGCACTCCTCAATGGGATCACAATATAGAAGACAATAAAAATTAACACCCGGCTCACTTACTTTTGCTGCAAAAGATTAAAACCAGAACATTAAATGGGGTTGGTTGTTTGTTTTGTTAGTTTGAACCAAGTCTCCTACAATCCAGGCTGGCTTCATACTAAATATGCAGTTGAGACTGACCCTGAAGCCCTAAGCATCCTGCTAGTACTTCCCAAGTACTGGAATACATACATCTACCACCATCGTGGCCAACTTCAGCATAAATTTACCAAAAAAAAAACCACCTGACTATGGAGCTACCAAGACAGCTCAGTGAGTAAAATGCTTGCTGCACAACCTGGCAATCTGAACTTGATTCCTACATTGTACATGAAGGTAGAAGGAGAGAAACAACTACAAAGTTTTCCTCTATCCTCTCCATGCTTACACCATCTCTCTCTCTCTCTCTCTCTCTCTCTCTCTCTCTCTCTCTCTCTCTCTCTCACACACACACACACACACACACACACACACACACACACACACACACCATACAAACAATAAAAATTGATGAATACATTGTTTGGAAAAAGACACTTAAGAGCTAGAAAACTGGTTCAACAATTAAGAGACATATTGTTCTTATAAGAGACCCAAGTTTGGTTCCCAGAACCATGTCAAGAGGACCACAGCCACCTTTAACTCCAGTTCCAAAATATCCAACACTCTCTTCTCAGGACCTGCCCTCACATGCACAAACCACCATGAAGACACACATGCATACACAAAATTGAAAGCAAAAATTCAAAAGAAACATCAGACTATATCTGAAGCACTAATAAAGCCAAACACAGTCCCCATCTATAAACACTGAGATGCATGTTTTGAGCTCTATAGTTTTGCTCCTAGCAGAGGGCAGAAACCACCCAGAGGGTATGCTGGCTCATTTTGTGTCAACTTGACAAGGAGGGAACCTCAATTAAGAAGTCCCCATAAGATAGGGTTGTAGGCAGGCCTTGTCTTAGGGTTTCTATTACTGTGAAGAGACACCATGAGCACAGCAACTCTTATAAATGAAAACATTTAATTCAGTGGCTTACAGTTTCATCATGGCAAGACATGGCAGCATGCCATTGGAAATGGTGCTCAAGAAGCTGAGAGTTTACATCTTGATCCAAAGGCAACAGGAAGTGAACTGTCTCACTGGGTGTAGCTTGAACACAGGAGACCTCAAAGCCCATCCCTACAGTCACACACTTCCTCCAACAAGGTCATACCTATTCCAATAAGGTCAAACCTCCTAATAATGCCACTCCCTTTGGGGGCCATTTTCTTTCAAACCACATTTTAGTCCCTGGCCTCTAAAGACTTGTAGCCATATTACAATGCAAAACTGCATTCAGTCCAACTTCAAACTATAGTCTATCACAGTCTCAAACTTATATAAAAGACTAAAGTTCAAAGTCTCTTCTGAAATTCATGTAATCTCTTAACTGTAACCACCTGTAAAATTCCAGTCAAAAAGCGGACACCAGAATCCATCCCTGGTGCATGAGAGGGCTTTCTGAAGCCTACTACCTAGGATGGGACACCTCATGCAGCCTTGAGGCAGGGGGAAGGGTTTGGACTTACCTCTACTGGATGTACCTCCCCATGGGAGGCCTTGTCTTCTTGTGGAAGGGAGAATGGGGTGGGTTGGGAGGGGGAGGCGGGGGAGGGGGGTTAGGAAGAGGGAAGAGGGGTATCTTTGATTGGTGTGTAAAATGAATGAAAAAATTTTCTTAATAAAAAAAAATTATTTAAAGCAGATCACATATTTGCAATATATAATGGCACAGAATATACATTACTATTCCATGTGGTGATATATTGTGTACCCTAATAAATTTGCAGGTGGATCAGAAGACAGCCACTAGATTAGACATAGAGGTCAGGCAGTGGTGGCACACACCCTTAATCCTATCACTCTGGATCTCTGTGAGTTCAAGGCCACACTGGAAACAGAGCCAGGCAGTGGTGACACACACCTTTAATCCCAGTACTGGGAAGCACAAATGCCTCTAATTCCAGGAAGTGATGTCTGAGCAGAGAAAGGCATATAAGGCGTGAAGAAACAGGAACTCACTTTCTTTAGACTGAGGGTTTTGTAGAGGTAAGAACTAGTGGCTGGCTGTTCTATTTCTCAGATCTTTCAGCTTTCACTCTGATATCTGGCTCTGGGTTTTTTATTATAAGACCTTTTAAGATTCGTGTTACCATTCCAAAATGGAGGAAAGTAGGCATAGTGAAGAAATACTGGACCAAAGCAAGTCTGAAACTCAGCAGGGAAAACTCTGAAGCTCTATATCTGATGTCAAAGGACTTAGATGGCTCTTCCCTTCCAAACTTGCTGACTGCAGCACACTTCTCTCTCTTTGGCTGGCTCCACATCCTGTCTGAAGCTTTCCTTGGCAGGAATCCCACAGCTCTGGCATCTCCAACATCTTGGGGTCTCCAAGGCAATCCAGGCTTCAACTTCACAGCTCATGCATTGGCCTCTCTGGGCCTCCATTCAGAGTCACCCCAACACATTTCTAGCCTCAGTGGCTTTCCTTAGTCTCTCCTTGAGTCTAAAGCTAGAACCACATGGCTGAAGTTGCCAAGTTCTGCTGCTTGCTGGGGCTGGAACATGGCCCTGTTGTTCAATTACATCTTCACTAGCTTTTTGTTTTCAATAGATACCTTCACTGCCTAAGCTTGGCTGTGCTGAAACTGGATCTGTAGACCAGACTGGCCTCAAACTCAGAGATCTGCCTGCCTCTGCCTTCCAAGTGCTGAGATTTAAAGGTGTGCACCACCACACCCAGCCCTAAGCTTTTCTTTAATTCCTTTACACAAGTTGGAAACTTAGCTGGGTGGGATCTTGCCCTAAGGTCACCACTTCCTCTATTCCATTTCTTAATCTGTTTATCTCCTTGAATATAGGACTTAGCTCCATTCCACTTTCTGGTGCTCCTTTTATCCTCAAATTGTACATTTTGTAATTTTCTTTGCTCAGCTTGTTCCTTTTCATTATAAATCTGTATAAGAGTGACCACTAACAATCACACAACAGATACTAGGCTGTTTTGAGATTTCTTCTGCCAACAGAATTAATCCAAAACTCTTCACTTTAGACTCAGGCAAACTTTGTGGACAAGAGCAAAAAGCAGCCACATTCTTCACCAAAATATCACAAGAATGATCATTAATATATTAATATTCCTCTCCTCTGAAACCTCTTGAGACAGACTCCCACAGTTCAAATAACTCTTAGCACCATTGTCTTCCAAGTATTCCACTTCTTTCCTAACCCAAACTCCCAAAGTCCATATTACTCCAAACAAAAATATGGTCAGGCCTATTACAATACCCCAGTCCCTGGTATCAACTTCTGTCTTAGTTAGGATTTCTACTGCTGTGAAGAAATACCATGATCATAGCAACTCTAATAAAGGAAAACATTTAATTGGGTGGCTTACAGTTTCAAAAGTTTAGTCCATTATCATCATGGCAAGACATTACAGCATGCAGTTAGACATGATGCTGAAGAAGAAGCTGAGAGCCTACCTCTTGATCCAAAGGCAACAGGAAGTGAACTGTCTCACTGGGTGTAGCTTGAGCATAGGAGACCTCAAAGCCCACCCCCACATGACACACTATCTCTAACCAGACCACATCCACTCCAACAAGGCCACTTCCCTTAATAATGCCACTCCCTTTGGGGGCCATTTTCTTAAAAAACAACCACAGGCATGTAGGGTGTTTTGGTTTTTTTTTTTTTTAATTGAGTGATTGATGTGAGAAGGCCCAGCCTACTGTGGGTAGTACCATTCCAGGGCTTGTAATCGTGTGTGTTTTAAGAAACTGAGTAAGCCATGAAGAGCAAACCAGTAAGCTGAACTCCATGGCCTCTGCATCAGCTCCTGTCTCCAGGTTCCTGCCCCATAGTCTTCAATGATAAACTGTGATATAGAAATGTAAGTGAAATAAGCCCTTTCTTCTACAAATTGCTTTTGGTAATCAGTGTTTCATCACAGCATGAGAAACCCTAACTAAGACAGAGGATGAACACCAACTTATCTTTTGCCCAACATGTGGCTATTTGGTGCTGTTTTCAAATACATCTGCTTATTATTGGTAACTTGTCTCATACATTGAAATTACTTACATTTTTATTTAGTCCTTCAAATTTAACTTTCATATTAGTGAAACAAAAAAATGAAACAGTTTCTATTCTCTAAGGACTCCACCAAACCTAGTCTAATTTTGCTCCTTCACATGGATCCTCTTAGCCCTCCCTTCTAGCCCATTCTCATCACTTTACGTCAATAACCAATATCTAAGAAGTTCCCAACCTGAAACCCCAAGTGGTTACACCAGTCCGGTACTCAGGCAATTTTCACTCTCCTTCTTGTCCTCCATTATAGTCTCTCCAGTTTCACCCCAAGCCCTGTGGCAGTCTGCTTGCAGGCACCTCAATGCCAATCACTGGAGACTCCAACTCTTGGTACAGAGCCAGGGAGCCCCTAGTTATCTCACCCCTGCCTCTCAAGACTGTTCTCTGTCTCACTCTAACCTCATCTCACCCGTCTCTCAAGACTGTTCTCTGTCTCACTGTAACCTCATCTCACCTGCCTCTCAAGACTGTTCTCTGTCTCACTGTAACCTCATCTCACCCCCGTCTCTCAAGACTGTTCTGTCTCACTGTAACCTCATCTCACCCGCCTCTCAAGACTGTTCTCTGTCTCACTGTAACCTCATCTCACCCCCATCTCTCAAGACTGTTCTGTCTCACTGTAACCTCATCTCACCCCCGTCTCTCAAGACTGTTCTCTGTCTCACTGTAACCTCATCTCACCCCCGTCTCTCAAGACTGTTCTGTCTCACTGTAACCTCATCTCACCCCCATCTCTCAAGACTGTTCTGTCTCACTTAACCTCATCTCACCCCCATCTCTCAAGCTGTTCTGTCTCACTGTAACCTCATCTCACCCCCGTCTCTCAAGACTGTTCTGTCTCACTGTAACCTCATCTCACCCGTCTCTCAAGACTGTTCTCTATCTCACTGTAACCTACCTGCAGGAGCTCCTCCTCCCACATTTTCTACTCCCTACAGACTCTGGCTTTTGGTGAAGACAGAATCCCCTTAGCTCTTTCCCACAGCTCCTCTCAGCCTTTTCTCCTAGCCAGTATCTATTCCTCCCTCCCACCCACAGACCTGCAGAAGCACTCTTTACCAGGCAACCCACAATTACCACACTCTCCTAAGATACAAAAAGGATAAATAAAATAAAAAAAAAAACAAGGAAGGAACAGAACATCCACCAAACAAAGATAAGACCAGATATCAACACCTAGAATCAGAACCTCCTCAATCATCCTAACTATAGGTGGCTAGATACCAACACACACACACACACACACACACACACACACACACACACACACACACACACACACGTCAACAGCCAAGAAAATATGTCAACACCAGAACCTAGTAACTCTATTTCAGCAGACCCTGAGAAGGCTGGAGTCAAATACTATAAGGTACCATTTATTTACCTTCAGACTTAACAACAGGCTGTAATGACCTGTAACATGGAAAAGCCATAGGAATAACCACTCAAACTACTTTTTTGTGATTTATGTGTGTGAGATAATTGAGGGGAGGGGTCAGAAATGGAGTTTCTCTATGTAGCCCTGGCTGTCCTGGAACTCTGCAGACCCGGCTGGCCTTGAACTCACAGAAATCCACCTGCCTCTACCTCCTAAATGCTGGGATTAAAGGTGTGCGCCACCACATCTGTTCATTTGTTTGTTGTTCATTTGTTTCTAACTTACTATTTTGTGGAGGCAGGGGCATGCACACCACAGTGCTCATGTAGAAGTAAGAGGACAAATCAGTTATTTCCTTATACTATGAGTCCACTGGATTGAACTGCTGAGTCATCGATCCTAGCAACAGGTGCCCTGATCTGCTGAGTCATCTTTCCAACACTATTTTTAAGTTTTATATAACCATATTTAACTTTTAGGTTGAAGAGGTCCTATATAAATTTTCTTTGGCCAAATTACTTTTTTTTTCCCAACAGGAGATGGTAGTCTCATTATGAAGCCCAAGATGACCTCAAATTTGCCATCCTTCTGCCTTAGTTCCCAAATGCTGAAGTAACAAGCTATTACATGCCACCAAGCCCAGCTCAAACTAACTATTGTAATTAGGTTCCACATATCATGGTGTCTTAGTTAGGGTTACTATTGCTGTGATGAAACACCATGACTAAAGCAACTTGGGAAGGAAAGGGTTTATTCGGCTTAGACTTACCAATCACTGATCATCACTGAAGGAAGTCAGGACAGGCACTCAAACAAGGCAGGAATCTGGAGGCAAGAGCTAGTGCAGAGGCCATGGACTGGTGCTGCTTACTGGCTTGCTCCTCATGGCTTGCTCAGCCTGCTTTCTTCTAGAACCCAGGGTCACCAGCCCAGAGATGAAACCACCCACCATGGGCTGGGCCCTCCCCCATCAATCACTAATTAAGAAAATTCTTTACAGGCTTGCTTACAGCCCCATCTTATAAAAGCATTTTCTTAATTGAGGTTCCCTCCCTCTCAGATGACTTTAGCTTATGCCAAGTTTGCCACACCAACTCCAGTGTCGTCCATGTGACATGAACAATTATGTCAATAATAGTGGACGGGAGATATGTGTCCCATGGGACTAAGCTCCCTGGAGGTCCCTGGCAGAGTGCCCGTATTATGCTTCCTTCTCAAAGAAGATGTACTGTAGATGTAACCAACTGTCTTATTAAATAAGAAACACAGAACCAATGCAAAGAAGAAATCCAAGAAGAGGTCAGAGCTAAGAGCTAAAACCTTACCCTTCCTCCTGCGGTGGTCCTACCTCTCCGAAAGAAAGCTACTTCCTGTGTTAAAGTCTTTCGTTCTGCCTTCTCATTGGTTGTAAACCCATCTACATGACTGCCTCGTCACTGCCTGTCTGTACAGACCTCCAGGTCTTCTATGGTTGGTATTGAGATTAAAGGCGTGTGTCTCCAATACTGGCTGTATCCCTGAACACACACAGATCTACCTAGCTCTGCCTACCAAGTGCTGGGATTAAAGGCATGCACCACCACTTCCCAGCTTTCCTATGGCTTGCTAACAGCTCTGACCCCTGGGCAACTTTATTTATTAACATACAAATAACATTTTAGTACAAAATAAAATATCACCATAATCTACTTCACAGATCATGAGCTCCCTGGGCTATGGGTTCTGTATAACTGCTTTTCTGATAATGTTCTAATTAATCTATGAAACACAACCAAAATTAAGGAATGCTTGGGTTGTGAACTATGGAGGAAAGGGGAAGCTGGACATGGATATTAATCAGATATAACAGAATGAGCTATTTTTTAAAGACCCCAAGCCGCTAGATAAAGAAAGTATAATAGTTCAGGCACTTCTAGGGAATGAACACTCACCTACTAGGAATCCTTTAGGAATCCCAACTAAAGTGATTTATGGTAGAAAACGTTATCTCATAGGAGGCAGATGGTGGGCCCCTCTGTTGAGGAAGTTCAACATGGAAAACTTAAAGACTACAACAGAACCCCTTCCTCTTACAGGCATAAAAGTACAAGAGTCCATATTCCAACAGGTAAAAAGGTTTTATATTAAAAGAGGTATGTGGTGGAATAACTGAAGAAAGACTGCCATAAAACCCTGTTCTTTCCTTAAGAAAAGCATAATTCTGCAAGGTGGTCAAGATGAGCCTGGGTCACAATTATCTGAAAAACAACAACACTGGTGCACTTAAAATAATTCTGGCTATATGCAATATCTTTACTGTGTAAATCTCCCATCTGCCTAAATTTTAGTCTCCTGTCTCTGTTACATTGTTCAAAGTGTAACTTGGGGCTAGGATCTGAAAGAGATTTAAGGATGAACACTTATGTGAAATGCATAAGCCTAAAGTATATGTAAGTTATAAAGATCGTCTATTCATGGCCAGCTCCTCTTCAGACATTAGCCAGAGCAAGACTCACACTATCATTAAAGAGCTTTCTCATCTTTTCTATGTGTAAAGTAAATTCTGGTGGTGAGATGGGGGTGGAACAGGGGTGTTCCTGATACAAAGACCATCATGTGATACTAAGAATCAAACCCAGGTCCTCTGGAAGAGCACCAGTGAGTACTTAACCACTGAGTCATCTTTCTAGCACCTATCAAGCCAATTTGTAAATGACAAAAAATGACTTTACAACCCTAGAAGCTGAGGTAGGAGAGGACAGTTAATATTAGAATTCCTAGCCACTCCCCCAGCTACAGGTATAAGGATTATGTCCTTAATTACATCACCAGCCTGCGATGGTGTCCCAGCCTAAAAAGCGGGCATGCCCGCTATGCATTCCCTTTTCCGTTCTCTCTCCTTCCATCTGTTCTGTCCTCTCTCTCTCTCTCTCTCTCTCTCTCTCTTCTCTCTCTCTCTCTCTCTCTCTCTCCCACCTTTCCCTCTCTCCCTCTCTCCCTCTCTCTCCCAATAAAGCTCTAAAAAGGTAACTATGGCTCATGATTTTTCCGCCAACCAGCACTCTCCTCCGTCAGCATGGCCACCGTCATAACACAAAATGTCCAGGAAATTTGGGACACGATAAAAAGACCAAACCTAAGAATAATAGGGATAGAAGAAGAAGAAGAAGAAGAAGAAGAAGAAGAAGAAGAAGAAGAAGAAGAAGAATAATGCCAGCTCAAAAGCACAGAAAATATATTCAACAAAATCATAGAAGAAAATTTTCCCAAGCTAAAGAAGAAAATGCCTATAAAGATACAAAAATCTTACAAAACAACAAATAGACTGGATCCAAAAAAAATAGTCCACTCACCACATAATAATCAAATCACTAAACATATAGAATAAAGAAAAATATTAAGAGCTGCAAAGGAAAAGGGCCAAATAACATATAAAGGCAGACACATCAAAAGAACACCTGATTTATCAATGGAGACTCTAAAAGCAAGAAGGTCCTGGACAGATGTTACACAGACACTAAGAGACCATGGATGCCAACCCAGACTATTATACCCAGCAACACTCTCAATCAACATACATGTAGTAAACAAAATATTCCATGATAAAAACCAGATTTAAACAATACCTGTCCACAAATCTAGCCCTACAGAAAGCACTAGCAGGAAAAATGCAACCTAAGGAAATTAGACACACCCATGAAAACTCAGGAAATAGAATATCCCACACCAACAAATACCAAAAAGGGAAACACAACACTACCACCAAAAAATACAAGAATTAACAATCACTGGTCATTAATATCCATCAATATCAATGGTCTAAACCCACCTATAAAAAGACACAGGCTAACAGAATGGATACGAAAACAGGATCCATCCTTCTGCTGCATACAAGAAACACACCTCAACTTCAAAGACAGACCCTACCTCAGAGTAAAAGGCTGGGGAAAGACTTTCCAATCAAATGGAAGCAAGCTGATGTAGCTATCCTAACATCTAATAAAACAGACTTCAAACTAAAATCAATCAAAAGAGATCAGGAAGAACATTACATATTTATCACAAGGAAAATCCACCAAGACGAAGTCTAAATTCTGAATATTTATGACCCAAATACAAGGGCACCCACATTTGTAAAAGAAACATTACTAAAGCTTAAATAGTAGTGGGAGACTTCAACACCCAACTCTCACCAATAAACAGGTCTGCCAGACAGAAACTTAACAGAGAAATAAGGGAACTAACTGACATTAACTCAAATGGACTTAATAGATATCTACAGAATATTCCACCCTAACACAAAAGAATAAATATACCTTCTTCTCAACACCCCATGGAACCTTCTCTAAAACTGAACACATGCTTGGTCACAAAGCAAATCTCAACAGATACAAAAAAAATTGGAATAACCTCCTGTATTTTATCAGCCACCATGGCTTAAAGTTAGATTTCAACAACAACAAAAATTATAGAAAGCCTACAATCTCATGAAAAGTGAATAATGCTCAACTGAATCACCAATGGATCAAGGAAGAAATTAAAGATTTCCCAGAATTCAATGAAAATGAATGTACAACATACCAAACTTAGGAAATACTATAAAAGCAGTACTAAGAGGAAAATTCATAGCACTCACACTAATGACTTAACAACACACCTGAAAGCTCTAGAACAAAAAGAAGCAAACTCACCCAGGAGGAGCAGAAGCCAGGAAATAATCAAATTGAGGGTTGAAATCAATAAAATAGAAACAAAAAGAACAATACAAAGAATCAATGAAACAAAGAGTTGATGCTTTGAGAAAATCAACAAGATAGACAAGCCCTTACCCAAATTAACCAAAAGGTAGAGAGAGAGCATCCAAATTAACAAAATCAGAAATGAAAAGGGAGACATAACAACAGACAATAAGGAAATTCTAAGAACATCAGGTCATACTTCAAAAACCTGTACTCCACAAAATTGGAAAATCTGAAAGAAATGGACAATTTTCTGGATAGGTACCACATACCAAAGTTAAATCATGACCAGATAAACTACTTAAACAGACCAATAACCCCACCCCTAAGGAAACAGAAACAGCCATTAAAAGTCTCCCAACAAATAAAAGCCCAGGACCAGACAGTTTCAGCACAGAATTCTACCAGATTTTCAAAGAGGCGCTAATACCAATACTCTTCAAATTGTTCCACACAATAGAAACAGAAGGAACATTACCAAACTCTTTTTATGAGGCTACAGTTACCCTGATACACAAAGCACATAAAGATGCAACAAAGAAAAAGAATTACAGACCAATTACCCTCATGAACACTGATGTAAAAATACTCAATAAAATATTGGCAAACCAAATCCAAGAACACATCAAAACAATTATCCACCATGACCACGCAGGCTTCATCCCAGGGATGCAAGGTTGGTTCAACATACAAAAATCTGTCAATGTAATACACCATATAAACAAACTGAAAGAAAAAAATCACATGGTCATCTCATTAGATGCTGAAAAGGCCTTTGACAAAATCCAACACCCCTTCATAATAAAGGTTCTAGAGAAATCAGGAATACAAGGAACATACCTAAACATAATAAAGGCAATTTACAGCAAACCAACAGTCACCATCAAATTAAACGAAGAGAAACTCAAAGCAATTCCACTAAAATCAGGAACAAGACACGGCTGTCCACTCTCCCCATATTTATTGAAAATAGTACTTGAAGTTCTAGCTAGAGCAATAAGACAACAAAAGGAGATCAAAGGGATACAAATTGGAAAAGAAGTCAAGCTTTCACTATTTGCAGACGATATGATAGTATATATAAGTGACCCCAAAAATTCTACCAGGGAACTCCTACAGCTGATAAACTCCTTCAGTAATGTGGCAGGATACAAGATTAACTAAAAAAAAAAAAAATCAGTAGCCCTCCTATATACAAGTGATAAATTGGCTAAGAAAGAAATCAGAGAAACATCACCCTTTACAATAGCCACAAATAATATGAAATACTGTGAGGAAACTCTAACTAAGCAAGTGAAAGACCTGTATGACAAGAACTTTAAATCTTTGAAGAAAGAAATTGAAGAAGATATCAGAAAATGGAAAGATCTCCCTGCTCATGGATAAGTAGGGTTAACATAGTAAAAATGGCAATCTTACCAAAAGCAGTATACAAATTCAATGCAATCACCATCAAAATCCCAATACAATTCTTCACAGATTTGGAAAGAACAATACTCAACTTCATATGGAAAAACAAAAAAACAGGATAGCTAATAGAATCCTGTACAATAAAACAACCTCTGGAGGCATCCTGATCCCTGACCTCAAGCTCCACTATAGAGCTATAGTAATAAAAACAGCTTGCATACTGACATAAAAACCAACATGTGGACCAACAGAATCGAACTGAAGACTCTGACATTAATCTACACACCTATGAACACCTAATTTTTGACAATGAAGCCAAAACTGTACAATGGAAAAAAGAAAGCATCTCTAACAAATGGTGCTGGCATAACTGGATGTCAACATGTAGAAGATTGCAAATAGATCCATATCTGTCACCATGCACAAAACTCAAGTCCAAGTGGATCAAAGACCTCAACATAAATCCAGTTACACTCAACTTGATAGAAGAGAAAGTAGGAAGTAGTCTTGAATGCACTGGCACAGGAGACCACTTCCTAAATATAACACCAGTAGCACAGACACTGAGAGCAACAATTAAAAAATGGGAGCTCCTGAAACAGATTTTTATAGTGCAAAAGACATTGTCAATAAGACAAAAAGACATCCTACAGAATGGGAAAATATCTTTATCAACCCCACATCTGACAGATGACTGATTTCCTAAATACATAAAGAAGTGAAGAAACTAGACATCAAAATACCAAACAATCCAATTAAAAAATGGGCTGCCGGGCGGTGGTGGCGCACGCCTTTAATCCCAGCACTCGGGAGGCAGAGCCAGGCGGATCTCTGTGAGTTCGAGGCCAGCCTGGGCTACCAAGTGAGTTCCAGGAAAGGCGCAAAGCTACATAGAGAAACCCTGTCTCGAAAAACCAAAAAAAAAAAAAAAAAAAAATGGGCTACAGAGCTAAACAGAGAATTCTCAACAGAAGAATCTCAAATGGCAGAAAGGCATTTAAGGAATTGGTCAACATCCTTTGTCATCAGGGAAATGCAAATCAAAACAACTCTGAGATATCATCTTACACCTGTCAGAATGGCTAAGATCAAAAACACTGAAGATACCTTATGTTGGAGAGGAGGTGGAGTAAGTGGAACAATTCTCCACTGTTGGTGGGAGTGCAAACTTGTACAGCCACTTTGGAAATCAGTATGGCAGTTCCTCAGAAAATTGGGAGTCAACCTACCTCAAGACCCAGCTATACCACTCTTGGGCATATACCCAGGGAATGCTCAATCTTACCACAACAACACATACTCAACTATATTCATAGCAGCATTATTCCTAATAGCCAGAACGTGGAACAACCTAGATGCCCCTCAACCAAAGAATGGATAAAGTATATGTGGCACATATACACAATGGATTACTACTCAGCAGTAAAAAACAATAACATCATGAAATTTGCAGGCAAATGGATGGAACTAGACAATATCATCATGAGTGAGGTAACTCAGACTCAGAAGGACAAACATGGTATGTACTCACTCATAAGTGGATACTAGTTGTAAAGCAAAGGATAACCAGACTACAACCCACAGGTCCAGAGAAGCTAGCTAACAAGGATGACCCTAAGAGGAACACATAGATAGCCCAGCAAAGGAGAAATAGATGAAATCTACATGAGCAAACGGGGGGTGAGGGGGTTAGGTAATGGAGGGCAAGGAATGGAGGATGAGAACATAAGGAAATGATGGGAGGTCTGAGCTGAAACAGGGACAGAGTGAGAGAGCAAGGAAAAAGATATCATGATAACGAAAACATCATGGGAATAGGAAGAAACAGGGTGCTAGGGAAGTTCCCAAGAATCCACAAGGATTACCACACCTTAGACTACTAGCAACACTCAAGAGGATGCCTGAACTGGTCTACTCCAGTAACCAGATTAGTGAATACCCTAACTGTCATCATGGAGCCTTCATCCAGTCACTGATGGAAGCAGATGCAGAGATCCACGGCCAAGCACCAGCTTGAGCTCCAGGAGTCCAATAGATGAGAGAGAGGAAGGGATTCTATAAGCAAGGGACATCAAGATCATGATGGGAAAATGTACAGAGACAGCCAGCCAAAACAGTGAAAACCCACGAACTGTGGACCAATAGCTGTGGAGCCCCCATGGGACTGGACCAGGCCCTCTGTATACACAAGACAGTTGTTTAGCTTGAACTGTTTCGGGGGCCCCCAGGTAGGGCGATTAGGATCTGTCCCTGGTGCATTAACAGGCTTTTTGGAGTCCAGTGCTATGGTGGGACACCTTGTGCAGCATTGGTGCAGGGAGGATGGTCTTAGACCTGCCTCAACTGAATGTACCAGGCTCTGCTGACTCCTCATGAGAGACCTTGACTTGGAGGAGGTGGGAATGGGGGGAGGGTTAAGAGGGGAGGCTGGGGTCAGAGGAGGGGGGATCTGTAGTTGGTATGTAAAATGAATAGAAAATTTCCTAATGATTAAAAAAAAGGAAAGAAATGGTCTAAAAATCCCTTAGATAACAATAAAAAATGGCCAATTAATGGCTCCTTGAACCCCAAATTTTATGGGAATTATGTAACTTCTGCCAGTGAACAAGCAAATGAAAAGATTTACCTTATATCCAGGATTTTTTTTTAACCTAAGTTCTAAACCCTGCCTTCTTGATTCTTTCTCTCCTGCCCTTATGCTCCTAGCCATGCAACCTGAACCTAAGGGTCTCTAACTTCTGCTCTGAACCCCCACCTATTCGACCTCCTGCTCCCGCTCCTCAGGCATCTGCCCCTTCAGCTCTTCCTCTAGCCCCCTCTACCTCTCCGATATCAGGCCGCTCCAACCGCCCAACTCTGGCTCCCACTTTCACTCCTCCTGACACTTGTTCTCAAGCTGCCCTGAGGAGCACAGACGAGTTTGGGATCAGGCCAGGATTCATGGAGACGAGGTTCATCAGACTAATGCTGCCCATCCATCAGGGGCCGAGGCAGTTTCCTATCAGGACCCACATTGGGATTACAATATCCCGGGTGGTTCTCTAGCTAAGGATCGATTTATAACCTGCCTCCTGGCAGATCTTCGTAGGGCTGCCCTCAAATCAGTAAATTATGAAAAGCTAAAAAACGTAATTCAAGATAAGGAAGAAAATCAGTCTCGTTTTTCAGAATGGCTTACAAAGGTTCTCTTACAGTATACTAGCCTAGATCCTGAGGGCCCAGAGGGCAGACAGCTCTGTATTTGTCTCACAGAGCTTCCCCGACATCAGGGCTAAACTTAAGCATCTGGAGAGAGGGTCTCTTGCTCCATAGGCAGAAGTCTTAGTTGTGGTATTTAAGGTGTACCATGGGAGAGATGAGAAAGCCCATAAACAGAATGCTGACACATGCTATCCGACCAGCAGCCCAAAGGCCTCCAGGTCCCTATTTTAAGTGTGGTAGAGAAGGCCACTGGGCTCGTGCCTGCCCTGCCCCACTTGAGTCACCATCTGGGCCTTGTCCAAAGTGCCACCAAGTGGGACACTGGTCAGTTGACTGCCCCCATGCACCTCATGGCATGGGAACATCAAACTAAGACCACCCTCTAGAGGATCTCCTAGGCTTGGTGATAGACAATTGAAGGTGCCGTCTCACATAGGGAACCCAGTGTAGCCATTGCAGTATCAGGGCAATCCATTTCCTTCCTTTTGGACAAAGGAGCCACTTCTCAGTCCTGAGGGAGTTTTGGGGTCACACCTCTCCTTCTCATCTCCCTATTGTTGGGGAAGGGGGACAGCCTTACCTATCTCACCAGATCCCACCACTTAATTATATTTTCAGGGGTATCCCTCTCACCCACACATTTTCAGTTGTGCCAACCTGCCCTGTGCCCCTAATGGGACAAGATTTTCTAGCTAAGGCAGGAGCTTTTATTTCATTTGCTCCCCGCAACTGCCTTACTACAGAGTCATCAGCAGCTCCTCTTCTCCTCCTCCTCTTCTACTGGCACAGAGTTGGGCTATTCAACATTCCCTGTGGGAGGACCCTCCATTGAAATCTTTTAACCGGTTGAGAATTATTTTAAGTAGGCACTGTGAAAGCAAATCTTTCTTTGTCTTTTTCTTGTAAGGGTATTGAAAAGAAACAGTCTTTTAAATCAATAACTATGAGAGGCCATCCTATACATTCCAGCCATCTTGCACTCTGTTTCACCTGAGATAATGTCCCAATTCCTAACAGTTGAACGTTTACCTCCTGAAGAGGCCAAGTTGGATGCCAAAATTCTGGTGCAATTATGGTAACATCCGCACCTGTGTCTATCAGACCAGACAACAAAACACCATTTATTTTTATCACTCCAGAGTCTTAGAGGACTTAAGCCTATCATTTCTGACTTCTCAGAAAAAAAGCATGCTCCAGGTTTTTCTCCCTCTGTTGCCAACACTAACCAATAAAATTCTGATAGCAGAATACTAAACATTATAATGGTTACCAGCTCAAGATTTTAAATTCCTTGTGCTGCTTCTTAATATGTTTAAAAATTCTTCTGAGCTCCAGAGCCAGCTTGAATCCACCTGGACAGGTCAGATCCACTTCAGATAAGTATAATTCAAACTTTTTTGGTCTGGGACCCCCTCCTTTACCCTGTGATCCCTCAGGGACCTCCCCCAAGGTAAATTTTTTTTCTAAACTTCCTCTTCTGCCTCACCAGCACCTTGTCAGACTCAAACAGTCACAGAGCCCAAAACAGCAGAAGACGATGGATGATTCCCAAAGCAGAGGAGGACAATTCACTACCTCAGGACATCTGGCTACCCCCATAGCCCCCTTCCTTACCCCCAAAAGTTAACCCACACCCACTGAGTCACCTAGAAGCAGGTTCAGGAGACACAGCGCCCCCATTCCCATTCATCCGCCATTTTTTATAAAAAAAAAAAAAGAGTCTGGAATGTCAGAATTCCTAACCAGCTACATGACTGAGCATGCGCTGGCAAGATGCTTAGTCATCCCAGGGCCATATGTCCTACATAATCTAAGCACTGCATGATCACATAATTTGTGCACAGCGTGAACATGTAATATATGTGCATGTGTGGTGTAGCTATGTAAGCCATATGCACATGTGCTGGGGGAACTTATAAAACCGGGTTCCGCTTATTCATCCCCCCTCTTCCTGCAATCATGTTCCATAGGCCTATGCATATCTTTCCTATTCCCTTCCCTTAACAAACTCTAATAGTGGGTTTTGTTGTACCTCGTGACTTTTCTCTCACGGTGAACAGTACCACTTAATAAATAACATTGGTGTAAGAATTGAGAGTGAGTTCAAGGCCAGCAGGGGCAAAACATAAAAACTCTATCTTCCATATATTCAGAAAAAAAGGGACCAATTTGATTCTTAACATTTCTTATTCTGTTGTGCATGTATTTGAAGCATTTTAGGGCAATGGGTACTGTGACTATTATAAAATTCAAGCAAGTCCACAGTTAAGAGTGAAACATACCAATTGCTCCATTTTAATTCTTAAGGCTATAGAAACACATGTTTTAATCTGACAGGATGAGCCAGGCATGGTGGCACACGCCTTTAATCCCAGCTCTTGGGAGGCAGAGGCAGGTGGATCTCTGTGACTTTGAAATCATCTTGGTCTACAGAGTGAGCTCCAGGAGAGCTAGTGCTATATAGAGAGACCATGTCTCAAAAAAGAAAATAATAATAATAATAATAATAATAATAATAATAATAATAATAATATCCTATGGTATAAATATAATTTGAGTCCTAGAATTAATGAATTTCATGAATTTTGTCAGTTGGCTACTTTTAGCACATGTGAGTAAAGGCCCTAAACCGAATCAGTGCCCTTTGATCTTTTTTTTTTCCTTCTTTTGAGGGAGAGGGGTTTCAGTATTATGTTGCCCAAGCAAAAGAGGTGATCCCTTGCCTCAGCCTTCTGAATTTCTTTTATTACACACAAATTTAATACGTAAGTTTTCTATTTAGAATGAGATTAAGTATTGGAACTTTTATTTTTCATATGTGCAATTAATCATATATATGTCATATCATTTATAATAAAATAATCTTTTTATTATTTTTTATTTTTTTATTTTACAATACTATTCAGTTCTACATAATAGCCACAGATTCCCTTGTTCTCTCCCTTCCTGCCCCCCTCCCCTTCCACCCAGCCCACCCCCCATTCCCACCTCCTCCAGATCAAGGTCTCCCCCAAGGACTGGGATCGACCTGATAGACTCAGTCCAGGCAGGTCCAGTCCCCTCCTCCCAGATTGAGCCAAGCGTCCCTGCATAAGTCCCAGGTTTCAAACAGCCAACTCATGCAGCGAGTCCAGGACCTGGTACCACTGCCTAGATGCCTCCCAAACAGATCAAGCCAATCGACTGTCTCAACTATTCAGAGGGCCTGATCCAGTTGGGGGCCCCTCAGCCTTTGGTTCATAGTTCATGTGTTTCCATTCATTTGGTTATTTATCCCTGTGCTTTATCCAACCTTGGTTTCAACAATTCTCGCTCATATAAACCCTCCTCTTTCTCACTAATTAGACTCCCAGCGCTCCACCCGGGGCCTAGCCGTGGATGTCTGCACCCAGATTCCTCAGTCCTTGGATGGGGTTTCTGGCCCAACTATTAGGGTGTTTGGCCGTCAGTCCCGGCTGTCTCTCGACCATTGCCAGCAGTCTTTTGTGGCGGTATCTTTGTGGATTTCTGTGGGCCTCTTTAGCTCTTTGTTTCTTCCTTTTCTCATGTGGTCTTCATTTACCATGGTCTCCTATTCCATGTTCTCCCTCTCTTTTCTTGATCCAGCTAGGATCTCCCACTCTCTTTCCCTCGACCCTCGCTCTTCATTGCTCCCACTCATGTCCAGGCTGTTCATGTAGATCTCATCCATTTCTCTGTGTCTTTCTTGGGGTCCCGTTTTGCAGGTAGCCTCACTGGTGATGTGAGTAGCAGTCCAGTCATCCTTGATCCACATCTAGCATCCTCCTATGAGTGAGTACATACCATATTTGTCTTTCTGAGTCTGGGTTACCTCACTCAGGATGATTTTTTCTAGATCCATCCATTTGCCTGCAAACTGCATGATGTCATTGTTTTTCTCTGCTGAGTAGTATTCCATTGTGTATATGTAGCACATTTTATTTATCCATTCTTCAGTTGAAGGGCATCTAGGTTGTTTCCAGGTTTTGGCTATTACAAAAAATGCTGATATGAACATAGCTGAGCAAGTGCTCTTGTGGTATGATTGAGCATTTCTTGGGTATATGCCCAAGAGTGGTATAGCTGGATCTTGGGGGAGATTGATTCCCAATTTTCTAAGAAAGCACCATATTGATTTCCAAAGTGGTTGTACAAGCTTGCATTCCTACCAGCAGTGGAGGAGAGTTCCCCTAGTTCCTCATCCTCCCCAGCATAAAGTGTCTTCAGTGTTTTTGATCTTAGCCATTCTGACAGGCGTAAGGTGGTATCTCAGAGTCCTTTTGATTTGCATTTCCCTGATGATTAGGGATGTTGAGCAATTCCTTAAATGTCTTTCAGCCATTTGAGTTTCCTCTGTTGAGAATTCTCTGTTTAGTTCTAAAGCCCATTTCTCAATTGGACTGTTGGTCGTTTTGATGTCTAATTTCTTGAGTTCCTTATATATTCTGGATATCAGTCCTCTGTCAGATGTGGGGTTGGTGAAGACCTTTTCCCATTCTGTAGGCTGTCGCTTTGCCTTGTTGACCGTATCCTTTGCTCTACAAAAGCTTCTCAGTTTCAAGAGGTCCCATTGATTGATTGTTTCTCTCAGTGTCTGTGCTACTGGTGTTATATTTAGGAAGTGATCTCCTATGCCAATGCATTCAAGCATTCCTACTTTCTCTTCTAGCAGGTTCAGAGTAGCTGGATTTATGTTGAGGTCCTTCATCCACTTGGACTTAAGTTTTGTGCACGGTGACAGATAAGGATCTATTTGCAGCCTTCTACACGTTGACATCCAGTTATGCCAGCACCATTTGTTGAAGATGCTTTCTTTTTTCCATGGTACCCTTTTGGCTTCTTTGTCAAAAATTGTATGTTCATAGGTGTGTGGGTTAATGTCAGGGTCTTCAATTCGATTCCATTGGTCCACATGTCGGTTTTTCTGCCAATACCAAGCTGTTTTTATTACTGTAGCTCTATAGTAGAGCTTGAAGTCAGGGATCGTGATGCCTCCAGAGGTTGTTTTATTGTACAGGATTCTGTTGGCTATCAAACTCCTTCTATGAGGCTACAATTACCCTGATTCCTAAACCAAACAAGGAAGCAACAAAGAAAGAGAACTACAGACCGATCTCCCTCATGAACATTGATGCGAAAATACTCAATAAAATACTGGCAAACAGACTCCAAGAACACATCAGAACAATTATCCACCATGATCAAGTAGGCTTCATCCCAGGGATGCAAGGGTGGTTCAACATACGAAAGTCCATCAATGTAATACACCATATAAACAAACTCAAAGGAAAAAAAGACCACATGATCATCTCACTAGATGCAGAAAAGGCATTTGACAAAATCCAACACCCCTTCATGATAAAAGTCTTGGAGCGATCAGGAATACAGGGAACATGCCTAAACATAATAAAGGCAATTTACAGCAAGCCAACAGCCAACATCAAATTAAATGGAGAGAAACTCAAAGCAATTCCACTAAAATCAGGAACGAGGCAAGGCTGTCCACTCTCCCCATACTTATTCAATATAGTACTTGAAGTTCTAGCCAGAGCAATAAGACAACATAAGAGATTGTAGTGGGTAGCCATTCCAGCTTGGATCTGGAAGTTCCAACCCCCATTGAGACTCTGGCAACTGTCACGCCTACGAGGCGGGGCGAGGGGAGGTGCTGGAAAACGGAGAGCTGGATGGGCGAGCGCTCTCTCTCTCTGGGCGCGCTCTCTGCGCCTAGACCCTGGACGGTGGAGATTGACTGTGCAGAGCTCCAGAGAACACCACTGGATTGCGATACACCTTCCCCAGACCCCCGCAACCTATCCATTCCTTCATTTGTAAGTCATCCACTAAATAAATCTTCCTTTTAACTATGTGGAGTGGCCTTTATAATTTTCCCCAATATCTGGCGCCCAACGTGGGGCAAATTCCAAAGGCCTGGGCGGCTCCTGCCCTCAGCTTCCTCCCAGGCTGGCGGGTACCTAAACCCGCCTGCAAAGTTCCATATAACCAGTCCATTCCCGAAAAGGGGAGCAGCTAGTCCAATCTCGGCTCCCTAGCTTAGCCCCGAGACCAGTGAAAAACCGCTGCGAGTGAGGTATCCGGCTCCCTGCTCCGGGCCATCCCGCCATCTGCCGCCATCTGCCTCCAGCTGCCGCCAGCCAAGGTCACCAGCAGGCCCTGCTTTGGAGCTGTACCAGCGCCGCCTGCTGGTTGAAAAGCGCTACTACACCCCCCTTACCACAGAAAGGTAAGATAAGCAAACCAGCATTTTATTTCAAGTAAAAGTACTTGATAATTTTACATCTTAAAATTGACTAACAAATTTTGAGTAATTCTTGTAATATGGCCGACAACATTACCTCACAAGAATTTAAAAACCTTTTTGCCTGTATGATGAATGACATTCTCCTGGAAATATATGACCTTCCTCAGGCATATTTGGCCTGTACCATTTTGGCATTCATCGTAATAATTCACACAGTGTTCAAACACTGCTTTAATAATAAGAACAAAGATGAGTCATTATTGGGACTGATACAGGCTTTAAAAGATAGCAATGAAGACTTACAGAAAAAGAATCGCTTTCTGGAATCTGCTTTCAAAGATAGCAATGAAGGCTTACAGAAAAAGATTCTCTTTCTGGAATCTGCTTTGAAAGATAGCAATGAAGACTTACAGAAAAAGAATCGCTTTCTGGAATCTGCTTTCAAAGATAGCAATGAAGGCTTACAGAAAAAGATTCTCTTTCTGGAATCTGCTTTGAAAGATAGCAATGAAGACTTACAGAAAAAGAATCTCTTTCTGGAATCTGCTTTCAAAGATAGCAATGAAGGCTTACAGAAAAAGATTCTCTTTCTGGAATCTGCTTTAAAAGATAGCAATGAAGGCTTACAGAAAGAGATTCTCTTTCTGGAATCTGCTTTAAGAGATAGCAATGAAGACTTACAGAAAAAGAGTCTCTTTCTGGAATCTGCCTTCAAAGATAGCAGTGAGGGCTTACAGAAAAAGATTCTCTTTCTGGAATCTGCTTTAAGAGATGGCAATGAAGACTTACAAAGGAAGAATCTCTTTCTGGAATCTGCATTCAAAGATAGCAATGAGGGCTTACAGAAAAAGATTCTCTTTCTGGAATCTGCTTTGAAAGATAGCAATGAAGACTTACAGAAAAAGAATCGCTTTCTGGAATCTGCTTTCAAAGATAGCAATGAAGGCTTACAGAAAAAGATTCTCTTTCTGGAATCTGCTTTGAAAGATAGCAATGAAGACTTACAGAGAAAGAATCTCTTTCTGGAATCTGCTTTCAAAGATAGCAATGAAGGCTTACAGAAAAAGATTCTCTTTCTGGAATCTGCTTTAAAAGATAGTAATGAAGGCTTACAGGAAAAGATTCTTTCTCTAGAATCTGCTAATCAGGATTTACAAAACAGGCTTGTACCCAAAATTGATTTTATTGATAATAAATATGAATATCTAATGGATAGAACACTAACTCTCCAGAGTGAAGTTATGGCTACTCAGACATTGCATAAGGAAGAAAGATTATCATTAATTGATAAGATAAGGTCCATGGAATCATGTGCTTCTGAGGAAAATAAAAATGTCTATGATTCCATGAGAAATCTGGAGTCCCTTGCAAGAGAGGAGGTTCACTCCCTAGAACAGACCCTAGGTGCTCGTTTGCAAGCCCTAGAAGAAACTTTCAGTAAACATGACAAGGGAACTAATAAGCAGAAGGTCAAGACCATAGAGGTTGTAACATCTCCAAACGGCTCTCATACAATGGCTTATCCTGTTATCGTCCATGAGAAGCCAGCAGATGACACACACCCCGAGCCATATATGACATATACATTACAACCAATTTCAACAAGGGACTTTAAAAATATAAAGGAAGCAGTAGTTACGTATGGGATACATTCCACATACGTAAAACAGATGTTAAATTCATGGTCTACCTCACATAGAATCATCCCAGATGATTGGCATCAGTTAATTTCAGCTGTTCTAGAATATAGCCAGCAGCTACAGTGGAGAGCTGGTTGAGAGAAGAGGCAAAAAATTTAGAACAACAAGGTAAACTCAGAGGTTTTGTGATCTCCCAAGATCAAATACTTGGTGAGGGATGTTTTGCTGACAGGAATGTACAAGCCACTTATGATGAGCATACAATATCCCTATGCCGTACAGCAGCTCTAAATGCTTGGGAAAAAATTCCATGATCACCTCACTAGATGCAGAAAAGGCATTTGACAAAATCCAACATCCCTTCATGATAAAAGTCTTGGAGTGATGAGGAATACAGGGAACATACCTAAACATAATAAAGGCAATTTACAGCAAGCCAACAGCCAACATCAAATTAAATGGAGAGAAACTCAAAGCAATTCCACTAGAATCAGGAATGAGGCAAGGCTGTCCACTCTCCCCATACTTATTCAATATAGTACTTGAAGTTCTAGCCAGAGCAATAAGACAACATAAGGAGATTAAGGGGATACAAATTGGAAAGTCAAGCTTTCCCTATTTGCAGATGACATGATATACTTGAGTGACCCCAAAGATTCCACCCAGGAACTGATAAAGCTTATAAACACCTTCAGCAACATAGCAGGATACAAGATCAACTCAAAAAAATCAGTAGCCCTGCTATATACAATGGACAAAGAAGCTGAGAAGGCAATTAGAGATACATTACCCTTTACAATAGCCACAAATGATATAAAATACCTTGGGGTAACACTAACCAAGCAAGTGAAGGACCTATATGACAAGAACTTTAAGTCCCTGAAAAAAGAAATTGAAGATGTCAGAAAATGGAAAGATCTCCCATGCTCATGGATAGGCAGGGTTAACATAGTAAAAATGGCAATCTTACCAAAAGCAATCTACAGATTCAATGCAATCCCCATCAAAATACCAACACAATTCTTCACAGACCTGGAAAGAATAATACTCAACTTCATATGGAAAATATTCTTATATAGAATACATTTGATTACCCTGTATTTTCAACTCTAGTGTCTCAGGATCTGATATTACACTAAGAACAGCCTAGAGTACAGCTCAGAGTGGGGCACTTGCCCAGCATGCTCAAGGACCTAGGTTTCATCCCCAGCACTGAAAAAAGGAAGAACAGATGGACGGACGGACGGATAAATGGATATACGGCTCTCGTTATCTTCACTCAATCTGTCATGTGCACTGTGTTTAAAGTTCCTTTGTATTCTCAGTCAGCAGGAGTCCAGTCTCTTCTCTCACCTTTGTTTGGTTTTATTCTGTTCTAGGCTTTTAGCCACCCTCTAAGTGTTCACTTTCTTTCTCTGGCTGATAAAGCAAAATAAGGAAGGAGCTAGTCCTGGTGCCCCTGAGCAGTCTCTCCCTGGGATGGCCCTAATCTCAAAATAATAAGACTCCTGCCCTATTTCTTTTCTTATTCTCACAGGAAAATCTTTCTAAAATGAACTGCTACAAGAGTATAGTTGAATAGGAAAAATAAATCCTAATGTTCTATAACACTGCAGGAAAACTGTTTGAGAACCATTAATTGAAGATTCCAAAACAACTAACGGGTTGGAGAAATGACTCAGCTGTTAAAAGTGCTTGCTATTCTTGCAGAGGACTGAGGTGTGGGTCTCAGGATTCACATGGTGGCACACGACTACTCTTCTGACTTGGGCACCTGTATATACATGGTTCACATACATATATGCCAGCAAAATATTCACATACAAAAATAAAAATAAATAAAATCCTTAAAAATCAAGACAAATAATATAAACAAGATTTTTCAATGTTCCTAACACAAAGAAACATGATTGAGATTGTAGACAAGACAATTACCTTCTTCTGGTCATTACACATTGTACAAATGGTAGTAAAAATACTACACCATACACCAAAATACAGAATTCCTATGTATCGAGAAAAAAACTAGCGAATAAAATCAGTTAATAAGTATTATAAATAAGTAATAAAATAAATAAAATTAGTTGTATTGAAGAGCCCAGGAATATGAAAAATCGTATGCCTATTTATATAGCCTATATACATATTCTAGAGGTATTGGAGCTGATAGCTGCTTTAAATAAATTACCTGACCTTTTGCCCTACATTCTCTCCAGATATGGGTGGGGGGAGGGCGTGGAGGGAGCAGTTGGTTAAGAATTAAAATAGGAGAGGCAGGTAGGCCCGGCAGCAGCCGGCAGAAACATACAGGCCTGGCAGCGGCCCGCAGAGACAGACAGGCCTGGCGGCGGCGAACAGCACAAACAGACAAGCCCGGCAGTGGCCCACAGAGGTAGACAGGCCCAGCGGCAGCAGCAGGCAGAGACAGCCAGGCCCAGCAGCGGCCAGCAGAGGCAGGTAGGCCCGGCGGCGGTGGCACACAGAGGTACACAGGCCCGGCAGCAGCCCACAAAAGTAGACAGGCCCGGCAAAGGTTGACAGGCCCAGCAGAGGAAGGCAGGCCCGGAGTGGAGGCAGGCAGGCCAAGCAGGCGGCGGCCGAAACGCAGTTACAATAAAGACCAGAAACTGAGCTATTACCCGCTGAAGAGCTAGTGAAAACAAGCTCTTAATCAAGAGCTTGGAACAGGGACACCTTTAACCCCAACACCTGGGGAAGAAGCTATCTCCGTGGGAAGGAACCAGAACGAATTTGAACACTCTGTCTGAGGCCGACCCAGGGCTCAGCTGCTGATCCTGTGAAACCCAACAACTTGGAGGTGTTGGTGAGACTACCCCGCTCAGCTGAAATCCATCCAGGAGAGGATTCAGATCCCTACAGTCTGAAGTCTGAAGAAACAAGATCTGCTGAGGAGTTGATGAATGAACAAAATGTGACCTGGGAACACAGAAGAAGGCGCTACCCAGTCACCAAACCAGATCACCAGAATCATAAGTATATAATTCACCGACTGAGATCAGCTGCTCCTGAAGAAACAGCCCAATAGCACCAATTTAACCAAGAACTCCTAGTGAACCAAGACTAAAAATTAGAATAAAAGAGGCACTCTCAGACACAAACACCACCTGCACCGAGCAGAGGAAGAGATGAGTAGACGCCAGTGCAAAACTATAGGCAACAACATAAAGACCTATATGGCAACATCAGAACCTAGTGATTCTACACCTGCAAGACCTGAACATACCAAGACAGAAGAAACAGAAGAAATTAACCCTAAATATGACTTTAAGAAGATGATAGAGGCCCTTAAAGAAGAAATAAAAAGATCCCTTAAAGGGGAAATGAAAACTTCCCTTAAATGGAAATGAAAAACTCCATTAAAGAGGAAATAAAAAACTCCCTTAAAGAAATGGAAGAAAAAACGAACAAAAAATGGGAAGAAATCAAATCAAGCCAAGAAAAAGCAATTAAACAGATGAAAGAAACATTCCAAGATCTGAAAAATGAATTTGAGACAATAAAGAAAACACATGCTGAGGGAATGCTGGAAATAGAAATCCTGACTAAACGAACAGGAACTACAGAAACAAGCATAACCAACCGATTGCAAGAGATGGAACAGAGAATCTCTGACACTGAAGACACAATAGAGAAAATAGATTCGTCAGTCAAAGAAAACACTAAAGACAAAAAAAGTCGTAACACAAAACATCCAAGAAATTTGGGACACCATGAAAAGACCAAACCTAAGAATATTAGGGATAGAAAAAGGAGAAGAATACCAAGCCAAAGGCACAGAAAATATATTCAACAAAATCATAGAAGAAAACTTTCCTAACCTAAAGAAAGAAATACCTATGAAGGTACAAGAAGCTTGCAGAACACCAAATAGGCTGGATCCAAAAAAAAAAGTCCCCTCGCCACATAATAATCAAAACACTAGACACACAGAACAAAGAAAGAATATCAAGAGCCGCAAAGGAAAAAGACCAAGTAACATATAAAGGCAAACCTATCAGAATAACAACAGACTTCTCAATAGAGACTATGAAAGCTAGAAAGTCATTGACAAATCTTATGCAAACACTAAGAGACCACAGATGCCAACCCACACTATTATACCCAGCAAAACTCTCAATCACCATAGGTGGAGTAAATAAAATATTCCAGGATAAAACCAGATTTAATCAATACCTGTCCACAAACCCAGCCCTACAGAAAGCACTAGAAGGGAAAATCCAACCCAAAGAAGCTAAACACATCCATGAAAAATCAAGCAATAGATAATCCCACACCAACATACACCAAAGAAGGACAACACAACACAACCACAAAAAATAACAGGAATTAACAATCACTGGTCATTAATATCCATCAATATCAATGATCTCATCTCGCCTATAAAAAGACATAGGCTAACAGAATGAATAAGAAAACAGGACCCATCCATCTGCTGCATACAAGAAACACACCTTAACTTCAAAGACAGACACTACCTCCGAGTAAAGGGCTAGGAAAAGGCTTTCCAAGCAAATGGACCTAAGAAACAAGCTGGTGTAGCTATCCTAATATCTAATAAAATAGACTTCAAACTAAAATCAATCAAAAGAGATCAGGATGGACATTACATATTTATCACAGGAAAAATCCACCAAGATGAAGTCTTGATTCTAAACATTTATGCTCCAAATACAAAAGCACCCACATTCATAAAAGAAACACTACTAAAGTTGAAAACACACATCAAACCCCACACATTAGTAGTGGGAGATTTTAACACACCACTCTCACTAAAAGACAGATCTACCAGACTGAAACTTAACAAAGAAATAAAGGACCTAACAGATGTTATGACTCAAATGGACTTAATAGATATCTAAAGAACATTCCATCCTAACACAAAAGAATATACCTTCTTCTCAGCACCCCATGGAACCTTCTCAAAAATTGACCACATGCTTGGCCACAAAACAAATCTCAACAGATACAAAAAAAAAATTGGAATAACCTCCTGTATCATATCAGACCACTATGCCTTAAAGTTAGACCTCAACAACAACAAAAATTATAGAAAACCCACAACCTCATGGAAACTGAATAATGCCCACCTGAAACATCAATGGGTCAAGAAGAAATAAAGAAAGAAATTAAAGATTTCCTAGAATTCAATGAAAATGACAGTACAACATACCCAAACTTATGGGACACTATGAAAGCAGTGCTAAGAGGAAAATTCATAGCTCTAAATGCACAAATAAGAAGATGGAGCAATCCCATACCAATGAATTAACAGCCCAACTGAAAGCTCTAGAACAAAAAGAAACAAACTCACCCAGGAGAAATAGATGCCAGGAAATGATCAAATTGAGGGCTGAAATCAATGAAATAGAAAACAAGAGAACAATACAAAAAAATCAATGAAACAAAGAGTTGGTTCTTTGAAAAAATCAACAAGATAGACAAACCCCTAGCCAAATTAACCAAAAGGCAAAGAGAGAGTACCCAAATTAACAAAATCAGAAATGAAAAGGGAGACGTAACAACAGACAACGAGGAAATCCAGAGAATCATCAGATCATACTTCAAAAACCTGTACTCCACAAAAATGGAAAACGAGGAAGAAATGGACAATTTTCTCGATAAATACCACATACCAAAATTAAATCAAGACCAGATAAACCATTTAAATAGACCAATAACCCCTAAAGAAATAGAAACAGTCATCACAAGTCTCCCAACTAAAAAAAGCCCAGGACCAGATGGTTTCAGTGCAGAATTCTACCAGACTTTCAAAGAAGAACTAATACCAATACTCTTCAAAGTGTTCCACACAATAGAAACAGAAGGAACACTACCAAACTCTTTTTATGATGCTACAATTACCCTGATACCCAAACCACACAAAGATGCAACAAAGAGAACTACAGACCAATCTCCCTCATGAACATTGATGCAAAAATACTCAACAAAATAATGGCAAACCAAATCCAAGAATACATCAAAACAATTATCTATCTCATTAGATGCTGAAAAAGCCTTTGACAAAATCCAACACCCCTTCATGATAAAGGTCTTAGAAAGATCAGGAATACAAAGAACATTTCTAAACATAATAAAGGCAATTTATAGCAAGCCAACAGCAAACATCAAATTAAACGGAGAGAAACTCAAAGCGATACCACTAAATTCAGGAACAAGACAAGGCTGTCCACTCTCCCCATATTTATTCAATATAGTACTAGAAGTTCTAGCTAGAGCAATAAAACAACAAAAGGAGATCAAAGGGATACAAATTGGAAAGGAAGAAGTCAAACTTTCACTATTTGCAGATGATATGATAGTATATATAAGTGACCCCAAAAACTCTACCAGGGAACTTCTACAGCTGATAAACTCCTTCAGTAAAGTTTCTGGATACAAGATCAACTCAAAAAATATCAGTAGCCCTCCTATACACAGGTAAAAACTTTGTTCAGTATTCTTAGCAGGACACTAGCCTCCACCAGCCCAATGGGTAACAACCTGTTATGGCCTGGCTGTAACCCAACTTTACCTGGTGTTTCCGCCAAGGTTTTGAAGTTGCCTTGATATATGACTTTTGGTCTAGAATTATAAAACGTTCACATTGCCAAGCGTAGTCACCTATGCCTTTAATCCTACCACTCCGAAGACAGAGCCAGGCCAAATTCTGTTCCAGGCCAACCTGATCTACTCTGGGAGTTCCAGGCCAGCCAGGGCTAGACAGTGTCACTCTCACTGTGTAGCCTGGCTCGCAGAAAAATAAAGAAAAAGAAAAAGAAATCATGTAACCACTTCCACACTGGAACATGTTACTTGGGCAACAAATGTTCTCGGATCATGGTCATTATTTGGTTCAGAATAAACTCTTATTATCTTTGAGGTGAGAGCGATTTTTTTTTCATCAACACACCTCACCCAAACACTATTTTTTATTTTATTTATTTGTTTGTTTATTTATTTATTTATTTATTTATTGCAAAAACAAACCAATCCTAAGACTTTAATAGTCTCCACCGTTTCATCCTGCAGGCCCTGCTCTGAACCCCTGTGGGCAGGACCTAAGAAGTTCAGATGGACAGAATGACTGAACCCTGTTTCTCATTCAGTACACACGCGTTTACATGAACGCTGACAACTAAGAAAGCGGCTTCCTACCCTAATGTTACTGAGTTTTGGAAACAGGGAACGATGAGGACGCCGAATTCTGATGACACATTTGTCTGTGAATACAGGGTGGCAACGCTCTCTCGGCGGCTGTCAGCTCGCACTCACTCACCTGAAGGCGCCGGACCCGCCAGCTCCTGAGGACGCCAGAGAACTAACCGCGCAGCGGAGATCCTGGGGGCGCTCGCGGGTCCGCAAGGCCGAGGTCCAAGCCCGCCTCCCCCAGGCCGCCTGCCGGGCGCCGCCTCTGCCGAGCAACCGGACTCCAAATCCCCCGCCGGGAGAGACGGAAGGCAACGCCGACAGCGCTTCCGCTTCCGCCTTGAGGCTACAGGACGGCTTCCGGCTCCCGCTCAGGCGGTTTGGAAGACCTTCAGGGACAGAAATTCGTTTCTTGGCATCACCGATGTCTCACCCAGGTCGACGGGCGAAGAGACCGCGGAGGGTGGCTAATGTCACTTCCGCTTTCCGCTCCCGTCTCCTCCGGCTTCCGGTGCTTCCGTTGACCCGGAGACCCTTCGGGCAGGGAAATGAGTTTCTTGCCCCAAGTCGATCAAGAGTCTTTAGAGTCTGGGCAGACCTGACCGGAGCCGGCTCACTAGCCTTGTTAGGCGACAGGCAGACCAGGACACAGGACCAGGACACAGGACAGGCCTGTCAGCGCATGTCACACGCCCTTGCTCTTCTTCCCGGTTTGAGTCCCGGGCCCGGTGCACCCACTTCAGTATTCCGGTGCTTGTGTCTCTAGCCACAGAATTAGACGAGGAACACGCGGTTAGAAGTAAAGACGGTTTATTAAAAAACGGAAAGCAGTGCGGATGAGATGGCTCAGAGGGTAAAGGCGCTTGCCTTCAAGTCTGACGACCTGAGTTGAGCCCCTGGAGAACTGACTCCCGCAAGAAGTCCTCTGCCCTTCACACTCTCACACACATCATACAAAATAATAACTAAAAGACAGGGGGGGCGTAGAGCCCCGCACCTTTAATTCCAGCGCTTGTGGGAGGCAGAAGCTGCCTGAGTTGAGTCCAGCTGGTCGAAAAGAAAAGAAAAGAAAAACTAATTTAAAGGAGAGGGGAGCACTCCCGAGGAATCTGTTCCAAGTGCACTGGGCCAAGAGCCTTATGACCTTTAATATGACATTTATTATAGTACCTGCCTCTCCTAAGTATGTGAGGGCTTCTCTTGAGCGTGCTCCATTTGTTATATAAAGCCCAGTGAGGAAGTCTTTTTCTGCCAACTGGCTTCTTTGATAAGTTTAATATTGATTGGTGTGTCTGGATACACGAAACAGTAGTTTAGCTTGAACTGTTTGGTGGGGGGCGGGGGGCGAGGATCCGGATCTGTCCCTAGAGCATGAGCGGGCTTTTTGGAGCCCAGTGCCTAAGGTGTGACACTTTGCAGCCTTGGTGTAGGGGGAGGGGCTTGGACCTGCCTCAACTGAGTGTGACTCCCCATGGGATACCTTGCCTTGGAGGAGGTGGGAATGGGAGGTGGGTTGGGGGGAAGGCTGAGGGGTGGGAAGAGGAAGGAGGGGAGATCTGTGGCTGGCATGTAAAATGAGTAGAAAATTTCTTAATAATATTCAACAACAAAAAATATCGGTGTAGTATTGGTAACTTGGGGGGAGCAGCCCCCAGCTACCACCAATGTAATGCAAGAAAACCCACGCCTGCAGCAAGGGCTTAGGAAAACTCATATATCTGAGGGCTAGACTTCTTCTATCTGAGGGGTAAATAATAAGGAAACACATGCTTTCTGATAACTTTCTCTTACTTCAACTTAAGAAATCCTCTCTCAGAGATGTGGAGATCCACAGCCAAGCTCCAGGAATCCAGTTGAAGAGAGGAAAGAGGGATTATATGAGCAAGAGGGGTCAAGATCATGATGGGGAAATCTACAGAAACAACCAAACCAAGCTAGTGGGAACTCATGAACTTTAGACCAACAGCTGTAGACCCTGCATGGGACTAGACTAGGCCCTCTGCATAAGTGAGACAGTTGTATAGTTTGATTTGCTTAAGGGGCCCCTGGCAGTAGGATCAGGATCCATCCCTGGTGCATGAGCAGGCTTTTTGGAGCCCATTACCTATGGTGGGACACCTTGCACAGTCTTGATACAGGGGGAGGGGCTTGGACCTGACTCAACTGAATGTACCAGGCTTTGCTGACTCCCCATGAGAGGCTTTACCTTTTTGAAGGAAAGATGAGAGAGGGATCTATGGTTGGTATGTAAAATAAATTTTTAAAAAATTCCTAATAAAGAAAAAATCCTCTCTCTTAAAATATCTCTGTAGCATGAATATTAAAAAGTTCATATTAATAAGATCAAACCCAGACCAGGTATTGGGGTGAATCCTGGAAGATCAGAGAGACAGAACAAGCCACAGCTAACCTCACCTGGCCAATTTCTCAGCTGGTCTTGTTTCCTCAGACTGGATGCTTCTGTGTCCTCATATCCGAATGTCTCTCAGCTGAACTGTGCTGCTAGAAGCCTGAAAGCTTAACCAGTCAAATGCTTAACCAGCCCAATGCTTCTAGTTTCTGGTCCTCATGCCTTATATACCTTTCTGCTTTCTACCACCACTCCCTGGGATTAAAGGCTTGTTTTCTAGGATTAAAGGCATGTGTCACCATGCCTGGCCATTTCCAATGTGGCCTTGAACTCACAGAGATCCAGAGGGATTTCTACCTCTGGAGTGCTAGGATTAAAGGTGTGAGTGTCACCATTTTCTAGCCTTTGTATTTAGTGGCTGTTCTGTCTCTGACCCCAGATAAGCTTATTAGGGTGCACAATATTTTGGGGAACACAATACCACCACATATCTCTCTGAAAATATCTGTCTCCACACAGTTACATCTCTCTACATACAGCTACAATTTCCACACACACTTACACAGCCTTTTCTTCTCTCTGAAAATCTCTCTTGCTGTCTCTCCTGCCTACCTATTCGTATTCTCCCCTCAGCTCCTTCACACACACACACACTCACTGCCCAGGTCTTTCCACAGTTCCCTCACATAGCTCTTCCTTCATGGCAGCGGCTCTTTCACCCAGCTCTACACAGCCGTCTCTCTCCACACCACAGCTGCTGCCCCACAGCCAAACTCTGGACAATTATAAGTTACATTTTTCAAGGCCATACCCATTCTCAGAACAAGATAAGCCATATAGTTTCTCTTGGGCTAGTGATGTCACATTGACCCATGCACGTAGCTCTAAGTTGGTGAGGGGTCCCCAACAGTAAACAACTGGCTGAACCTTGAGCAGTCAGGGTACGTGCGGACAGAGAGCTGCTGCAGGGAGCCCTAACTCAGTGTAAACAGCCTGGCCTTGATTGAGCAATAAACAACACCCGGGGATTAGTGTTGGCGTCTGTTCTGTAGGGACAGCTTTGTCTGTTTTGATTTGTTCTGATCAGCCTAAAATTAGCTGTCTGTAAAAGGTTGTCTTTGTGCCTGAGAATCCTATGTCAGTCTGAGTAATGTAAAATATTCTAGTATTATTTCTATACATCAAAATTATACACCTTAAACAGAAATCATCTTCCTGAACATCCACAGCTGTAAGTGTGCCCAAAGATGGAATATATTCTCGAGATAAACACACAAGCAGTGGGAAACACCTATAGCAGTTCTTAGGGAAGAAATGTGTTGGCACATGAGAGAAATTACAGACAGAAAACAACTGGTTTCCACAGCCAGTGACCCCATGGCCTTGCCGGGTAGGGCTCCCCATCAGGTGGGCCTGATGGGTCAACCTGTTAAACACTAGTTGTCACTGCTGTACATTCCCATGGTCCCCTGCAGCGTAGCATCTTGCAGTCTGTCCTGTCATAACACTCTTCTAGTGACTGCCTGTGTTCCTAGAACCCTATTAAGGCAGAATAGTAAGGAACCTGCCTGACTCCATTTTTAAATGCAGAAGCCATTTTTTTAAAAATAAGTTTCTATTTACTGTGAGGGTTGAGTAGCTCTGTGTCCTGGAACCTGATGCTCCCAACTCATGACCTTGATGTGTCTTTGAGAATGTCCTGACCCTCCCTGACTCTCCCTGACACCTCCTAATCACACGGTGGGTGATCACATGATGTTTCTAAAGGGATTTTTGTCTCCCTTCGGTAAAAATACTAGTGATTTTTTCTCCTTAAAATGGGCCCAAGAGGAGGATTCGGGGCTGATCTCTTTAACTCGACTTAGGAGGCAGTTGCTGGCCAGCTCTTGGTCGCACCCTCATAAAAATGAAACAATTGTGGCAGTGTCTTATTCTCGCCCATGGGATTAACAATAGGAAGCTGGAATGAGAGCTACAAATAACATAAAATACTGTGGGGAAACTCTAGCCAAACAAGTGAAGGCCTGCATGATAAGAACTTTAAATCTTTGAAGAAAGAAATTGAAAAAGATCAGAAAATGGAAAGATCTCCCATGTTCATGGATAAGTGGGATCAACATAGTAAAAATGGCAATCTTACCAAAAGCAGTCTACAGAGTCAATGCAATCCCAATCAAAATCCAAATGCAATTCTTCACATCTTGAAAGAACAACAGTCAACTTCATATGGAAAAACAAAAAAACACAGGATAGCCAAAACAATCCTGCACAATAAAGGAACTTTCAGAGGCATCACCATCCCTGACTTCAAGGTCTACTATAGAGATATAATAATAAAAAGAGCTTGGTACTGGCATAAAAACAGACACATTGATCAATGAAATAGAATTGAAGACCCTGACATTGATCCGCATACCTATGAACAGCTGATTTTGGCAAAGAAACCAAAATTATGCAATGGAAAAAAAAAGTATCTTCAACAAATGGTGCTGGCATAACTGGATATCTACATGTAGAAGATTACAAATAGATCAATATCTATCGCCATGAACAAAACTCCGGACCAAATGGATCAAAGACCTCAACATAAATCCAGTTATACTGAATCTCATAGAAGAGGAAGTGGGAAATATCCTTGACTGCATTGGCACAGGAGCTAATTTCCTAAATATAACATCAGTAGCACAGACACTGAGAGCAACAATTAATAAATGGGACCTCTTGAAACTGAGAAGCTTCTGTAAGGCAAAGGACACTGTCAATAACACAAAAAGGCAGCCTAAGAATGGGAAAAGATCTTTACCAACCCCACATCAGATAGAGGACTGATCTCTAAAATATATAAAGAACTCAAGAAACTAGTTAGCAAAATATCAAATAATCCAATTGAAAAATGGGCTACAGAGCTAAACAGAGAATTCGCAACAGAAGAATCTCAAATGGTCAAAAGACATTTAAGGAAATGTTTAACATCCTTAGCCATCAGGGAAATGGAAATCAAAATGACTCTGAGATTCTATCTTATACCTACCAGAATCTCTAAGATAAAAAATACAGATGACAGCTTATGTTGGAGAGGATGTAGAGAAAGGGGAACACTCCTCCACTGCTGGTGGAAATGCAATCTTTTATAGCCACTCTAGAACTCAGTATGGCAGTATTTCAGAAAATTAGGAATCCACCTACCTCAAGACCCAGCAATACCACTCCTGGGCATATACACGAAAGTTACTCAACCATACCACTAGGACATTTGCTCAACCATGTTCATAGCAGCATTATTTGTAATAGCCAGAACCTGGAAACAACCTAGATGCCCTTAAACAGAAGAATGGATAAAGCAAATGTACATATACACAATGGAGTATTATGCAGCAGTAAAAAAAAAAAACAATGTCATCATGAATTTTGTAGGCAAATGGATGGAACTAGAAAAAATCATCCTGAGTGAGGTAACCCAAACCCAGAAAGACAGTCATGGTATGTACTCACTCATAAGTGAATGTTAGAAGCAAAAGCAAATCAAAGGATAACTGGGCTATAATCCACAACCCCAGAGAAGCTAGGTAAAGAGAAGGACACTAAGAGGGACACACATGGATCACCCCAAGAAGGGAAAAGGGTTAAGATCTCCTGGGCAAACTGAGAGGGGGGGATAGAGGGAATGGAATGGGAGGTGGGAACATGGAGGAGAGACGGAGAGGGAAAGCAATGAAAGAGATATCTTGACAGAGTGTACTGTTAAGGGGATGGGGAGAAATCTGCAGCTAGAGAAATCCCCAGGAACTTACAAGCTAAGACTCATAGCAATGGTGGAAAGGGTTCTTGAACTATCCTTCCCTGCACTCAGATTGGTGTCTACCCTAATTGTCATCATAGAACCTACATCCAGGGACTTATGGAAGCAGATGCAGAATTATATAAAGAAATAGTTTTAAAAAACAAAGTCTTTAAAGAGACAGTAAAGGTATTATAAAAAAAATAAGCCACATAAAGATGGATATTACACTGAGAATCTGGATTGTGTTGTCCTTGATATTTTTAACTGCAGAAAGACATTTGAGTGTAAAGGCTGCTAAATTAAGCCATATATATATATATTTTTTTTTAAAAAAAAAAAACCATATATATATGGGTTTTTTTAAAAAGTATCTTGACTTCAAAATTTGGATCTAAGTATATGTTGCTTTGGAAAGGAGGCTCTGCATTTGTTTCCACAGCAAGCAAGATGCTATGGATTTGTTCCAGATTAAGATACATCAGGTTTGACCAGCTAAGACCCCCTGAAAGGTCTCCAATGACACCGTAGCCCAGATGATCCAACATCCAGAATGATTTCGAGGCAACTGGCTCCGATAATGCAGCCTCACAGACTACTCCAGTCAGGACTTGACCATAATTCTTCATTTTCTCAGGATCTCCATAAGAATACAGCACCCACTATCAGCAGGAAGTAGCCTAGAAAACTACACCCACATTCCCAAAAACTGGATTATGGGTGTTTGTTTTTGTTTAGGTTGTTGGTTACAAATGGTTATTCATTATCTTTCTAAAAGAAAAAATGGGGATAGGAATAAAGGATGAATTGTTGAACCTACTTTTAAAGAGCAACTTGTTTAAAATGTTTTACATTGGTATAGATTTTAGTTTACTGACACAAATTTAGATTTTGTTATACTATCTGTATATTTCTACCCTTGTTTAAGGTATTATGTTAATGTAACTCATTTAAATTGTAATGGATAATTAGAAAATACAGATTAATAGTCTTCTATGATAGTCAAACTTATAGTCATGTTAAGTTCTAGGTATACATAGTTATAATTCAGTTAGGTAGGTAATCTTCAAACACTTCAAAGGCCTACAAAAGATGGCATTTAAAATGTTTTAAAAACTTAGACTTTCTGGACAGTGAGACACACCTGCTCCTGGCAACACCAATTTACTTCAAAGAGAGAAAAGGGCATTGAAAACACTCCATATGGAGTTTATCTTCTTCTTGGCAAAAGCAGCCATTTGGGCAAGAAACTGTTCTTGCCTGGACTGCTTGACAAAATGTTGCATCAACTGGACATGAAGGACCCATAGGAAGGTGACCACTGAATTTTGCAAGGCAAAATGGTCCTTCAGGTTCCTGCTTCACAGAAGAAACTGCCAGACATTCTACAGGACACAGAGAAAAGTGACTGAGAGACTCTAGGCCTGTGGCTGAAGACTGATGCCCCAACACTGCAGAGGAACTTTGGGTAACTGTCCAGGCAGGCAGCTGTCCCTGTCATTCTAGATTTTTGGAAATTGCTTACAATGCACTTCCTGTTTACTTAGTAATATTATATCCTTCTGGGATCTTTGATGTAGTTGAAGACTAGATAGTTATGATTATAATTTTCCTTGGTTATGATAAAAGATAAATTAGATATGAAACCTTAGACTCACAGATATAGAATAGAATATTTTCTTTTTTTGTTTTTTTGTTTGTTTGTTTGTTTGTTTTTTCCTTTTTTTAATGAGCAACTGTGGCGTATATTCCATGGTCACATAGCAAACGATGGAACTATGGCTTTTAACTGGGGACTTCCTAAAACAAAATCTACATGAATTAGCAAACATTCCTATTACAATGAGAGATTTAGTGAATTCAAGCTTCTCTCTCTCTCTCTCTCTCTCTCTCTCTCTCTCTCTCTCTCTCTCTCTCTCTCTCTTTAAAGATTTATTTATTTATTTATTATGTATACAGAAGATGGTGCCAGATATCATTACAGATGGTTGTGAGCCACCATGTGGTTGCTTGGAATTGAACTCAGGACTTCTGGAAGAGCAGTCAGCACTCTTAACCCCTGAGCCTTCTCTCCAGCCCCTCGAGCTTCTCTTTTAAAGGCTACCAGGAATAATCATGGGATAATTGTGCTGATATGCATAACTTGCTGACTGGGGGGGTACAGCATGAACAAGCCACACTTCCCCTCGCTTCAAGTTAATGGGCAGATTTCTATTTTGACTCCAGAAAAAAAGTCTATTAGTTTGAGGAAGAAGCAACAGTCGAATTACAGAACACACAGTAATGGCCAAGAAGTTGGAAAAGGCAGTGACAGTGAGATTGTCTTATTAGATATGAAATGTCTTATGAAATTGTGTCAAAGAAAATTTATAGGAGGCCATTCCTTTGGGATGAGTTTCTCCTCTAGACTGCAACAAACCAAACCAAAATTGAGTCCTCATCGTCAGTGCTGTGTTCCCAAACCAATACTTTAAAATACATAAACATCCCCAGATGGGCCAAGTTGCAATCAAACCCAGGAAATTCACAGAGACTGATTGGAAAGATCTCAATGGGCCTTTGCAAGCCTGATGAATCAGGAATCCCTCTTACAAGGAAAGTTTCTTGAGGTAACATGGTATAAAGCAATCTCTCTTCCTGTTTTATGTATCTTGTTCCTATTTGGACCATTCACGTCCAATGGGATTCTTTTTTTTTTTTTCCGAATTAACACCTTTTACTGTTAAAAATATGGAACGCTTCACAAATTTGCGTGTCATAAAGATAGGGCTCCAACTCATGAATAGCTACTAAAACTCAATTAGTTGTTAAACGTAATTTTACAAATATTTATTTATGTTTGTTGTACTTGTTTGAGGATTTGTCAGTCTGTACATGCCTGCTGCCCTTGGAGGCCAGGAGAAGGCATTGGATCTCCTGGAGCTGGAGTTAGATGATTATAAGCCACCACGTGGGTGCTGGGAACCGAACCCCAGTCTTCTGCAAGAGTTGTAAGCATTCTTAACCAACAAGCGATCTCTCCAGCCCCTTAAATACTTTGAAAACTTATTTAAAGTTTTTTTTTTTTTTCTTTTTTTTTTTCCGAGACAGGGTTTCTCTGTGTAGCTTTGCGCCTTTCCTGGAACTCACTTGGTAGTCCAGGCTGACCTCGAATTCACAGAGATCCGCCTGCCTCTGCCTCCCGAGTGCTGGGATTAAAGGCGTGCGCCACCACCGCTCGGCTTTGAAGTTTTTTTTTTTTCCTTTGTGTGTGTGTATGTGTAAGACTAAGGTGATCAAAAGGATCATTCAAAAGAAATAAAAATTTTACTATATGAGAAATGTATTATTTTAAGATTTATTTGTTTTTCTGTGTATGAATGCTTGTCTGTATGTAGGTCTGTGAACTATGTGTGTGCCTGGTGCCCACCAAAGCCAGAAGAGGGTGTCAGGACCCCTGGAACTGAAGTCACAGATGGTTGTGAGCTGCCCTGTGCATGCTAGGAATTGACCTAGGGTCCTCCACAAGAGCAGCCAGTTCCCTTAACTGCCAGTCACCTCTCTAGCTCCTGAAACATGACATTTTAAATAAGCAAAAGAACCCTCAATTTGTGCTGAAACAGTTGTTTTGCTAGTTGGAAAAATATTATTCCAACTTCACTTCATATACTATACCAAAATCAATTTCAGATGGCTCCAGGAATTTTTCTTTAATGTCTTTTAGTAGTATTTTATACCTTCTGTAAGAATTTTACAACTAGATATCTAAGAATTTTAATGGTATCATGTGCAGTATCTTTAAATAAGAATAGTAACTGTTTATTCTTGGCCCAATAGATATAAAATTGCATTTTATGTATCAATCTTGGGACCTAATGACATTGGAAACTTGCCTATTAATTCTAATACTGTGTCTTTAGGGTTTTATTTATTTATTTCCAGTATTGGGGCTTGAACCCACAGCCGTGTGCAGGCAAGCACTGTACAGTTGAGCTAACTTCCAAGCCCTTGGGCTTTTGAAGACAGGATCTTAATATGCAGCTCAGGCTGATCTCAAACCTGTGGTCCAACCTTATTCTTTTGAGTGCTGTGGTTACAGACATGTGCTGTTATGTCAAGCTGTTTTTCTTTTCTTTCTTTCTTTTTTGTTTTTTCAAGGCATGGTTTCTCTTTGTAGTTTTGGTGCCTGTCTTGGATCTGTAGCCCAGGCTGGCCTTGAACTCACAGAGATCTGCCTGTCTCTACCTCCCAAGTGTTGGGATTAATGGTGTGCACCACCGCCACCCGGCTTGTTTTTATTTTCTTATGTATATGATTACACTGTCAGGTTAGTGGTTTCCCTTTCTATTCTATTTAGATCATAAACAGGGGCTTTCTGAATCTATTAAGGTGATTATATTTTGTACCATAAACATGTTTATTGTTTGTTTCTTCTGAAACTGGGTCTCCTTATTAACACAGGCTGGGCTCTAAATAGCTTGTCTCCAGGTTCTGGGATCACAGGCATATTCCATCACATATGGCTTCTTCTTCATTCCTTTAATGAGATGAGTTAGAGAGTCTGTCTTCAGTTCTTTTTTTTTTTTTTTTTTTTTTTTCTGATCAAGCTCCAAAATTTTATTTTTCTCTCAAGGCATATATAGGTAGGCAAAGGGGGTTGCAAGCAAGAAGGGACTAAATTATGGGGGTTGCAAGCAGGTTGCAAGCAGGAAAGGACTTAGTAATGGGGGTTGCAAGCAGGAAGGGACTTAATTATGGGCTGTTTGGCCAGCAGGAAATGTTGCTCTGAAGGTTATCTATCTACCCTTGTCTAACTGCCTAATTGTTTAACTGCAGCTCATTCACCTGATATCTGAGAAGAGGTTCTGGTATTTGTGAGAAGAGGTTCTGGAGCTATGGAGACTTAAGCAAGGCCTAGATCTAAGAAAAGAGGAGAGAAACCCAAATGTGGCAGCATGTGTGTCAAGGGTCACTTAGGCTTATGGCTCCCATCAGCTTTGATCTATGGTAGCATAATTTATCATAGTGGGAGCATAGAACGAAGAAAGCCTATTTACCTCACAGCAACTGAGAAGTTGAGATGTAGAGATAGGAGTTGGAGTCTTCATATTCTCCTTGAAGACATGCCTTGAAGACTTCCATCCATGAGACTCTACCATATAAGTGCCCTACTTGTTGGGATTCTGCTGCGATCCAGCTGCATGACTGCAAAGGGTCTTGAGTCATCCGTGCAGGCTGGTGATTGTGTCCTATGCACATGGTGTGGTCACACAATCTGCGCATGCATGGCATAGCTCCGTAAGCCCGCCTGAGCATGTGCATGAGAATCCTTTGAGAGTTGGACACAGATCCCACCCTCTCTCTGTTCTCTGTTCCCTCACCATCTTTCTCTCTATCCCTTGCTCTCTGCGTGTGTGTCTGGTTCTTCCCCACCCCTCACCCCACCCCCACCCCCACCCCCATCCCTGCTTCCTAATAAAGCTCAAAACCAGTGCCAGTAACCAGCGACACTTATCTGTTGTTGTTTTTTGTAGCCTGATTGTTCTTTATTTTATATCTAGAATCCACATATGAGTGAGTACATATCATGACTGTCTTTCTGAGTTTGGATTACCTCACTCAGGATGATTTTTTCTAGTTCCATCCATTTGCCTGCAAATTTCATGCTTTCATTGTTTTTCTCTGCTGAGTAGTACTCCATTGTGTATATGTACCACATTTTTTTCATCCTTTTTTCCACTGACGGGCATCTAGGTTGTTTCCAGGTTCTGGCTATTACAAATAGTGCTTCTATGAACATAGCTGAGCATGTATCTTTATGGTATGAATCAGCATTCCTTGGGTATATGCCCAAGAGTGGGATGGCTGGGTCTTGAGATAGTTCGATTCCTAATTTTCTGAGAAACCGCCATACTGATTTCCACAGTGGTTGTACAAGTTTACATTCCCACCAACAGTGGAGGAGTGTTCCCTTTGCTCCACATCCTCTCCAACATTGGCTGTCATTGGTATTTTTGATCGTAGGCATTCTGACAGGTGTAAGGTGGTATCTCAGAGTCGTTTTGATTTGCATTTCTCTGATGATTAAGGATGTTGAGCATTTCTTTAAATGTCTTTTCAGCCATTTGTGATTCTTTTTTTTTTCAAGTTACACTATATTAATTTATTACTAGTTTGGGTCTTCCTTTAGCTTCCTACATTATCAGTGATGAGTTTCTCAGCAGCAGGTACAATAGCTTTTAAACAGAATTTGTAAAGAGAATAATTAAAACAGAAAACATAAATAACCAGAGTAAGTGAAACAAACCTGTCCAGTGTGAAGTTTATCCTAATTTATATTAATATACTTCCACTGGTTTGATTGTTAAACTAAAATCACCTTATTCTAAGCACAATATGAATCATCATAATGTCAGGGTCTTCAATTCAATTCCATTGGTCCGTATGTCAGTTTTTATACCAGTACCAAGCTGTTTTTATTACTATAGCTCTATAATAGAGTATGAGGTCAGGGATGGTGATGCCTCCAAAGATTGCTTTATCGTATAGGATTCTTTTAGCTATCCTGGGTCTTTTGTTTTTCCATATGAAGTTGAGTATTTTTCTTAACAAGTCTGTGAAGAATTGTGTTGGGATTTTGATGGGGATTGCATTGAATCTGTAGATTGCTTTTGGTAAGATTGCCATTTTTACTATGTTAATCCTACCTATCCATGAGCATGGGAAATCCTTACATTTTCTGCTATCTTCTTCAATTTCTTTCTTTAGAGATTTAAAGTTCTTATCAAAAAGGTCCTTCACTTGTTTAGTTAGTGTTATCCCAAGGTATTTTATATTATTTGTGGCTATTGTAAAGAGTGATGTTTCTCTGACTTCTTTCTCAGCCCTTTTATCATTTGTGTATAGGAGGGCTACTGATTTTTTTGAGTTGATCTTGTATCCAGAAACTTTACTGAAGGAGTTTATCAGCTGTAGGAGTTCCCTGGTAGAGTTTTTGGGGTCACTTATATATACTATCATATCATCTGCAAATAGTGAAAGTTTGACTTCTTCCTTTCCAATTTGTATCCCTTTGATCTCCTTTTGTTGTTTTATTGCTCTAGCTAGAACTTCTAGTACTATATTGAATAAATATGGGGAGAGTGGACAGCCATGTCTTGTTCCTGAATTTAGTGGTATCGCTTTGAGTTTCTCTCCATTTAATTTGATGTTTGCTGTTGGCTTGCTATAAATTGCCTTTATTATGTTAGGAAATGTTCCTTGAATTCCTGATCTTTCTAAGACCTTTATCATGAAGGGGTGTTGGATTTTGTCAAAGGCTTTTTCAGCATCTAATGAGATGATCATGTGGTTTTTTCTTTCAGTTTGTTTATATGGTGCATTACATTGACAGATTTTCGTATGTTGAACCATCCTTGCATCCCTGGGATGAATCCTACTTGGTCGTGAGGGATAATTGTTTTGATGTATTTTTGGATTCCGTTTCCCAATATTTTGTTGAGTATTTTTGCATCAATGTTCATAGGTCTGTAATTCTCTTTCCTTGTTGCATCTTTGTGTGGTTTGGGTATCAGGGTAATTGTAGCATCATAAAAAGAGTTTGGTAGTGTTCCTTCTGTTTCTATTGTGTGGAACACTTTGAAGAGTATTGGTATTAGTTCTTCTTTGAAAGTCTGGTAGAATTCTGCACTGAAACCAACTGGTCCTGGGCTTTTTTTGGTTGGGAGACTTTTGATGACTGTTTCTATTTCTTTAGGGGTTATTGGTCTATTTAAATGGTTTATCTGGTCTTGATTTAATTTTGGTATGTGGTATTTATCGAGAAAATTGTCCATTTCTTCCTGGTTTTCCATTTTTGTGGAGTACAGGTTTTTGAAGTATGATCTGATGATTCTCTGGATTTCCTCGTTGTCTGATGTTATATCTCCCTTTTCATTTCTGATTTTGTTAATTTGGGTGCTCTCTCTTTGCCTTTTGGTTAATTTGGCTAGGGGTTTGTCTATCTTGTTGATTTTTCAAAGAACCAACTCTTTGTTTCATTGATTTTTTTTTTGTATTGTTCTCTTGTTTTCTATTTCGTTGATTTCAGCCCTCAATTTGATCATTTCCTGGCATCTATTTCTCCTGGGTGAGTTTGCTTCTTTTTGTTCTAGGGCTTTCAGTTGGGCTGTTAATTCATTGGTATGGTATTGCTCCATCTTCTTATTTGTGCATTTAGAGCTATGAATTTTCCTCTTAGCACTGCTTTCATAGTGCTCCATAAGTTTGGGTATGTTGTACTTTCATTTTCATTGAATTCTAGGAAATCTTTAATTTCTTTTTATTTCTTCCTTGACCCATTGATGTTTCAGGTGGGCATTATTCAGTTTCCATGAGGTTGTGGGTTTTCTATAATTTTTGTTGTTGTTGAGGTCTAACTTTAAGGCATAGTGGTCTGATAAGATACAGGAGGTTATTCCAATTTTTTTGTATCTGTTGAGATTTGTTTTGTGGCCAAGCAAGTGGTCGATTTTTGAGAAGGTTCCATGGGGTGCTGAGAAGAAGGTATATTCTTTTGTATTAGGATGGAATGTTCTGTAGATAGCTATTAAGTCCATTTGAGTCATAACATCTGTTAGGTCCTTTATTTCTTTGTTAAGTTTCAGTCTGATAGATCGGTCTTTTGGTGAGAGTGGTGTGTTAAAATCTCCCACTACTAATGTGTGGGGTTTGATGTGCATTTTAAGCTTTAGTAATGTTTCTTTTATGAATGTGGGTGCTTTTGTATTTGGAGCATAAATGTTTAGAATCAAGACTTCATCTTGGTGGATTTTTCCTGTGGTAAATATGTAATGTCCATCCTGATCTCTTTTGATTGATTTTAGTTTGAAGTCTATTTTATTAGATATTAGGATAGCTACACCAGCTTGTTTCTTAGGTCCATTTGATTGGAAAGCCTTTTCCTAGCCCTTTACTCGGAGGTAGTATCTGTCTTTGAAGTTAAGGTGTGTTTCTTGTATGCAGCAGATAGACGGGTCCTGTTTTCTTATCCATTTTGTTAGCCTGTGTCTTTTTATAGGTGAGTTGAGATCATTGATATTGATGGATATTAATGACCAGTGATTGTTAATTCCTGTTATTTTTTGTGGTTGTGTTGTGTTGTCCTTCTTTGGTGTATGTTGGTGTGGGATTATCTATTGCTTGATTTTTCATGGATGTGTTTAGCTTCTTTGGGTTGGATTTTCCCTTCTAGTGCTTTCTGTAGGGCTGGGTTTGTGGACAGGTATTGATTAAATCTGGTTTTATCCTGGAATATTTTGTTTACTCCACCTATGGTGATTGAGAGTTTTGCTGGGTATAATAGTCTGGGTTGGCATCCGTGGTCTCTTAGTATCTGCATAAGATTTGTCCATGACCTCCTAGCTCCTATGAGTGAGGTTTGCAGGCAAATGGATGGATCTAGAAAAAAATCATCCTGAGTGAGGTAACCCAGACTCAGAAAGACAAATATGGTATGAACTCACTCATAGGAGGATGCTAGATGTGGAACAAGGATGAGTGGACTGCTACTCACATCACCAGTGAGGCTACCTGGAAAACAGGACCCCAAGAAAGACACGGAGAAATGGATGAGATCTACATGAACAGCCTAGGTTTGGTCTTTTCATGGTGTCCCAAATTTCTTGGACATTTTGTGTTACGACTTTTTTGTCTTTAGTGTTTTCTTTGACTGACGAATCTATTTTCTCTATTGTGTCTTCAGTGTCAGAGATTCTCTGTTCCATCTCTTGCAATCGGTTGGTTATGCTTGTTTCTGTAGTTCCTGTTCGTTTTGTCAGGATTTCTATTTCCAGCATTCCCTCAGCATGTGTTTTCTTTATTGTCTCAAATTCATTTTTCAGATCTTGGAATGTTTCTTTCATCTGTTTAATTGCTTTTTCTTGGCTTTCTTTGATTTCTTCCCATTTTTTCTTCCATTTCTTTAAGGGAGTTTTTTTTTAAGTTTTTTTGTTTTGTTTTGTTTTGTTTTTGTTTTTCGAGACAGGGTTTCTCTGTGTAGCATTGGGCCTTTCCTGGAACTCACTCTGTAGACCAAGCTGATTTCAAAGTCACAGAGATCCGCCTGCCTCTGCCTCCCGAGTGCTGGGATTAAAGGCGTGCGCCACCACTGCCCAGCTTTTAAGGGAGTTTTTTATTTCCTCTTTAATGGAGTTTTTCATTTCCTCTTTAAGGGAATTTTGTATTTCACCTTTAAGGGAATTTTTTATTTGTATTTCTTCTTTAAGGGCCTCTATCATCTTCTTAAAGTCATTTTTAGGATTGATTTCTTCTGTTTCTTCTGTCTTGGTATGTTCAGGTCTTGCAGGTGTAGAATCACTAGGTTCTGATGTTGCCATATAGGTCTTTATGTTGTTGCCTGTATTTTTGCACTGGCGTCTACTCATCTCTTCCTCTGCTCAGTGCAGGTGGTGTCTGTGTCTGAGAGTGCCTCTCTTGTTCTAATTTTTAGTCTTGGTTCACTAGGAGTTCTTGGTTAAATTGGTGTTATTGGGCTGTTTCTTCGGGAACAGCTGATCTGTCGGTGAAGTATATACTTATGATTCTGGTGATCTGGTTTGGTGGCTGGGCAGCACCTTCTTCTGTGTTCCCAGGTCACATTTTGTTCATTCATCAACTCCTCAGCTGATCTTGTTTCTTCAGACTTCAGACTGTAGGGATCTGAATCCTCTCCTGGATGGATTTCAGCTGAGCGGGGTAGTCTCACCAACACCTCCAAGTTGTTGGGTTTCACAGGATCAGCAGCTGAGCCCTGGGTTGGCCTCAGACAGAGTGTTCAAATTCGTTCTGGTTCCTTCCCACGGAGATAGCTTCTTCCCCGGGTGTTGGGGTTAAAGGTGTCCCTGTTCCAAGCTCTTGATTAAGAGCTTGTTTTCACTAGCTCTTCAGCGGGTAATAGCTCAGTTTCTGGTCTTTATGCAACTGTGTTTCGGCCGTGGCCTGCTGGGCCTGCCTGCCTCCGCACCGGGCTTGTCTGCCTCTGCTGGGCCTGTCTGCCTCTGCTGGGCTTTTCTACCTTTGCGGGCTGCCGCCAGGCCTACCTGCCTCTGCCAACCGCCTCTGGGCCTACCTTCTTCTGCAGACCGCCACCAGGCCTGTAAGTTTCTTCCAGCCGCCCGCCGCCGCCACCACCACCACCGCCATCGTGCCTGTCTACCTCTGTGGGCCGCCACTGGGCCTGTCTGTCTCTGCCGACCACCGCCGGGCCTACCTGCCTCTGCCTGTCGCCACCGCCGTGCCTGTCTGTCCGAATATTTTCTTTAATTTTGCCAAATACAAATAGACTAGATATTGTAACTGTAATTCTTGCTTGATAATTGTTCTATTACATGTAATTTAACTATGTTAAAGTTTAAAACATTCCTTTTTATTTTACTTATTTATTTGTTTGTTTATTTTTTTATTTTTTATTTTTTTGGTTTTTCAAGACAGGGTTTCTCTGTGTAGCATTGCGCCTTTCCTGGATCTCGCTCTGTACACCAGGCTGGCCTGGAACTCACAAAGATCTGCCTGCCTCTGCCTCCCAAGTGCTGGGATTAAAGGCATGTGCCACCGCTCGAACATTCCTTTTTGAAAAAAAAGAAAAGGAGACATGCTGTGGATATCTTTTGTATGCTGTGAATATATGTTGCTCTGATTGGTTGATAAACAAAGCTGTTTGGCCTATGGCAAAACAACTTAGAGACACATGGGAAATTCAAAGAGAGGGACAGGAAGGAGAAAGAGACACCAGCGAGCTGCCCAAGGAGCAACATGTAATAGGACACACGTGGAGATACATAGATCAATAGTTATGGGCTAATTTAAGATATAAGAGCTAGCTAGCAAAAGGCTTGAGCCATGGCCATGCAGTTATAATTAATATAAGCCTCTGTGTGTTTACTTGAGGATGCATGTGGGAGAGATTTGTCACAACCACCAGCAGGTCAGGACACAAAAAAATCTTCCAACTACATAGTCTTGTAGAGTCTGCAGCACATCTGTCCAGGCCCTTCTGCCTTATACAGTCTCCATTGAGAGGTCAGCTGTAATTCTAATAGGTCTGCTTTATATGTTACTTAGTCTTTTAATATTTAATATTAAATTAATATTCCCTTTTAATATTCTTTCTCTGTTCCTTTCATGGTGAACAATGATAAGGAAGTGTAAGCCAAATAAACCCTTTCCTCCCCAAGTTACCTTAGTCACAGGGATTATCATAGCAATAGTAGCCCTAAGACAATAACCCTCAAAAAACTCATTGTTTCACCCAGTTAGACTTGGTAGAATTATTTTTTGTTTTTCATTGGTACCCCACCTAAAGTGAATAGACATTTATTTCTGTCTACCCAAGAAAAGTTAAACATAATTAGCATGCAAACATGTACCTATAAAACCTAATGTGATTTGGAGAGGGGTAGTTATATGGCTGTGATGGGTGGTGATAAGACATGCAATTGAGGCTGGTGCATATAAAAGTGGAGTTTTCATGAGGTCAATACTGATAATGACTATATTTCCTCATGTGCTAAGGAATGGTATGCCTTGCTGTGGAGTATGAAATAAGTGGTGTATGCTCCCTGTGATGGGTGATAAAATATGTAAGCAAGGCTAAGCCATCTGAGAGTCAAGTATTCTTAGGGGGAATCCTAGGGTAACCACTTTCTTCTATATGACATAGGAGGGCATGCGCTCTTGAAAAGAGTACAGACAGGATGCCCTCTCCACAAATGGCTAATCTATAAGAAAATATAATTCTATCTCTGAATGTAACACATATGGGACAGATCTGTAAGCAGGATGTAGTGGCAGTTGCATGATCTTTGCAGTGGACAACAGAACTGTTTTGCAAAAAGAATTTGCCCTTCTAAAGTAGGAATTATAATGAGAAAAAAAACATGGGTGCTATCCTCTGCATTGGGCTGTGATCTGGCAGGAAGAGTAGAAAACATAGAGATGGAAGCATTGGCTTACTGATTTTTACAGCTAGAAAAAATGGAAACGAAATAATATCCAAGTTTGGGCTATGTTAAAGCATCATTCTCAGAATCCTAAAACTTGAAACACATTGAGAAAAAAAATCAACCCATAAGCAGGAAATGAAACACAAGTGACAGAAGATGTACCTCAAAAATCCATGATTCAGCATGCAGACAGCACCCAGCACAGGGAACTATTATCACAAAATATTCGGCATCTGAACTGCTTGAAGTGAAGAAAGATTTATTTAAATAAGAAATGAAAGAGCTGCTCATATCCTGGCCATTAAGGCTACGAGATATGGGAGCCAAGGAGGATCAGTCTGAATGATACGAAAAACTGAGTTACATAACTAAGCATCATCTTTGAGACAAAGGCTGCATAACCTAGAGGCAATGAGAGGGAAATCAGAAGATAGATTGGTCAATACAGGCCTTCAGGGGCACTTGGTTATTGCCTGTTGAAGTTCCCACAAATATCTAGGACTATAAGACTGTAGGATTGGTATTGCTGGGGAGATTTGAATGTCAAAGACAGTGTGTGATACCTATTCACCAAGTTAGATAGGACCGTGTTCATGGGAGAATAAAGGAAGACTTGATTCAGAAGGGACCTGGGGTTGAAGCTTTAATGGCTTTACTAGTCCCAAGTGAAATGTAATCTTTACAGGGTCTTGTGAGGAGGCTCTGGCAGAGCTAGATATTCACACCAGCATGTAGTTTATCAAGTGCTAACAAAATCAAAAGGGGAGAAGAGAAGGGCAAAACAGACAAAGAGGTCTGTCCAGGTTATTCAAAGGCAAAGGTAGCAAGATTTGTGTCAAGGAGTTCCTAGAGAAAAGGCAAATGCTGTGCTACTGAGTTACAGTTATGACTGGCCCAACATGGGTGCTGGGAGCCAAACTCAGTCTCTGGAGCATTTTACAAACCAAGAGTTTACCACAGTTATAACTGATAAAGCAATGCTGGCGGGGTGGGGGGGATTAAGCATGTTGTAGGTGTGGGCAGTTATTCCCAATGTATTGAGTACATTTTTCTCTGTAAGAATATATACTAGAGTTATAGATTGTTCACTCATCCAAGGCTCCCTTCAGGAAGCAGATACAACCAAGGAAGGCAAGGGCCATGAGACTGGCCTCAGACCTGTGAGACACAGGAAGCTGGCGCCAGTGACAAGCCCAGCAGGCTAGAGCATGGCCCTGCTGCCACTTGGTTCTGGGCCTGACTTAACAGTTCATGCTTGTTCCACTAAGACTATCATATTCTAAATCAATCCTAGTGAACCTAACTAACATATTGCTCTCTCAAGCAAACATGATAGAAGTGATAGGATCTTTCATGGTGCATTGGACATTGCTAATGTATTTGGTATTTCCTTAGCCATCCAAGCTCAACTGGCACTTGTTTAGAGTACACAGTAGTAGGCCTTCAGAGATCTTGCCCACCATCTTAAAAAAAAGTTTCCTTACACATTGCCAAACCTTTTGGAAAAGCATCAAAAAGTACAGTAAAATTAGGTTAAGATTTTCAACAAAACACCATGTGCAAATGAAAAGAGCCACTCCAATAAAGCACAAGAGCGCTGAGGGAATAATCCCAGTGCCAAGGATGAGCTACTTTATGAGTTGTTGGCCAGTGAATCATTTGAATCCCCACAAGCTATTAAGATCTATGGCTGGTGGTTGTGTGCCAAAATTAGATAATTTCCTACTGCTAAAGACAACACATGCTCTGACTGCAGAACATGGAGAAATCAGGCTACAATGGAGCTGGGATATCTTTTCCTGGTGTCTGGCTTTCATAATATCAGCGATAGGGTAGGCTGCTGGAGAACTTTCACAACAGTCCTACTTATATGAACTCTGAGTATTTTACTACTAAAACGTCAGGGGATGTGTGCACGTGGGAATAAACAGTGGCGTGACTATTGGGAGCATCATCAACTGCTTCACAATTGTATTTAAGGCCACTGCACATGGATGAGGGAAGCTTCACTTTTGCAGAGGGCAATGGCTACTATGGAGACTCCTAACCAGTCAAGCTGCTGACAGTGACTGTTAGAGTGGCCTAGTGGACCAATGCTCAGCTGTAAATAGACGAAAATAATCCAGAATCCATACATCACCCCCATTCAAAGTTCAGACAACATTGTATAGGAGCAGATGCAAAGAATGTAAGAGCTAGATGAAAGGTTGTGCAGCCATTTTCTCCAACTAGAAACACTCTCTCCCTTTTAGAGGAAGGAGAGATACATAAAACTCAAGAAGCTAGTGAAACAAGATTCAGGAAGTTCAGAAAGCTACAAGATTCCCAAGGACACTTTACAAGGATTATAATAACAATAAACTATTACTACATAGAGACTCTCCAATGGATACTGTCTGAAAATGAGCAGGGAGGTTCAAGAAGGCAGCTTTCATGAATCATCACCAATTCCAGGGTGGGCTCCACAGTGGCACAACTGCCTTTGAATCACCCATGCTCCTGAAAGCAACCCTGTCTAAGTCACTATTCCATGCTATGAAGAGACATCATAACCAAGACAAGTCTTATAAAAAGCATTTAATTGGGGGCTGGCTTACATTTTCAGAGGTTAGTCCATTATCATCACGGCAGGCAGTATGGCAGTATGATGACAGACATGGTGCTGGAGAAGTAGCTGAGACTTCTATATCTTGATCCATAGGCAGAGTGCCAGAGTGGGTCTGGTACAGGCTTTTGAAATCTCAAAGCCTACCCCAACACATCCTCCAACAAGGCCACACCTTCAAATCCTTCTCAAATGATGCCACTCGCTGGTGACTAAGCATTCAAATATATGCACCTATGGGGCCATTCTTATTCAAACCACCAGAAACCCCTAACCCTTGTTCCTGTAAGTAACCCCCAAAAGTTCAGTGGCTCATCAAGCTCTATTTGGATGGAATAATTTCTTTGATCTGTTATCAGTGCCCTACCTGGGGTGAATAGCTGTTTATTTCAATTGCCCCCAAAAACTAACACAACACAAATGATTAGTACACATACATTGAGGTATTCAAAACATTAAAAGTACACCTACAGAGACACCTAAAATCCATGGCTATGTGAGCACACAGGATTTGAGAACATATGGAAGCATTTGCCATAATCCATACACGTAATTTGTCTTCTGTGTGAATCCCATTTAGCAAAGGTAGTGGAATACATTTTTTTAGTTCTAGTATTTCTTTTCTTAAAGTTATTCTCTACTGTGAGATCACAGGGGAACATTAAATTACTTAGCAGGCACATAACTGCTACACATATCACATATCAATAGTGCTTTGCTCTGTTGCAGTTGTTCACATACTTAGCAAAGCCTGAGATAATAATCAAGTTTCCATGCTACACTGTATGGTCTCCTACTTGACAGACTTGCGTAGACTCCAGTTACTTTTCCAAGTTCACTACATTCATGGGTCTTGAGTGTGAGGCCCCCATGTATTTTAGGATTCATTTTTAATTATGTGTATGTCTGTGTATGAGGCACATGCAAATGCAAGTGCCCACAGAGGCCAGAGCCATAAGATCTCCCCAGAGCTGGAGTTACAGATGGTTATAAGTGGCCCAACGTGGGTGATGGGAACCAAACTCAAGAAGAGCAGTACATCTGTTAAGCCATTTCTAGGACAACTGACTACCTGTGCTGAGCTTAATAATGTGCATACACAAATGTGCACACTTCTTAGTGCACTTTCCTCATTCTTTACATGAGTTTCACTCTGGGATTATTTATGTTCCATATGATCAGAAGAATAAATGATGCCTTTTTCATATTCTTTCCATTTAGAGTGTATATCTACTGAAGTATGAACAGTAGAAGCTTTCTCAATTCCTAATAATCATGGGGTTTCTCTACAGTATGTGTTCTTAAGTGTTTACTAATGGCTAAGTGCTCAGTAAAGGCTTTCCCACAGTTCTTATATACATAGTACAGGTCACTTTCAAAGGGTTTCTCTCCTGTGTGACTTCGTAGATGTTAAAGATGTGAGGAAAGAAGTGAAGGCATTCTGACATTCTCTGAATTCATATGGCTTTTCCCCAATGTGAGTTAGTGCAAGTGTAGTAAAGCCAGTGTGGCCCCCAAAGGCTTTTCCACACTCCTTACACTGATATAATTTTAGTGCAGAGTTAATTCAGAAGTGCATCTTAAGGCATGCAAATTTCTAAAAATTTTTGTACATATCTGATATTCAAAAGGCTTCTCACCAGTAAGAGTTTTCATATGTTAAGTGAGTTAAGAAAAGCTGGTGAATGCTCTCCCACATTGCTAACACAGATAGGGTTTCTCTCCAGTGTATGTACTTATGTGTCTGGTAAGGCATGAGCACTCAATGAAGGCTTTCCCACAATCCTTACATACATAGGGTTTCTCTCCAATATGAGTTTTCATGTGTCTACAAAGGTAGGAAGAACGCGTAAATGCTTTACCACACACTGTACACTCAAATGGCTTCTCTCCAGTGTGAGTTCTCAAATGTGCAGTAAGATATGAGGAAGATGCAAAGGCCTTTCCACATTGATAGCATTCAAAGGGCTTCTCTCCTGTGTGACTTCTTATGTGTTCAATGAGGCCTGCGGAGGTACTGAAGGCTTTCCCACACTCCTTACACTCATATGGCTTCTCCCCAGTATGAGTCAATACATGTGTGGCAAAGCTAGTCCGTCCACTGAAGGCTTTCCCACAGTCCTTACATTGAAATGGTTTTATTCCAGTGTGAATTTGGAAGTGCTTCTTAAGGCATGAGGAATTCCTAAATGATTTTGTACACACCTGACATTCAAAGGGTTTCTCATCAGTGTGAATTTTCATATGTTCAGTTAGTTGATAAAAGCTAGTAAATGCCTTCTCACATTCCTTACAATCATAAGGCTTCTCCCCAGTATGTGTTAGGGCATGTTTATTAAGGCACGAGCGCACAGCAAAGGTTTTTCCACACTCCTTACAGTTATAGGGTTTCTCTCCAGTGTGAGTCCGCATGTGAATGCGAAGGTAGGAGGAACGTGTAAACGCTTTCTCACACACTGTACACTCAAAGGGCTTCTCTCCAGTATGAGTTCTCAAATGCGCAGTAAGATAGGATGAAGAAGCAAAAGACTTTCCACATTGGTTACATTTAAAAGGTTTCTCTCCTGTGTGACTTCTCACATGTTCAGTAAGTCCTGAGCACTTCCCAAACACTTTCCCACACTCTGTGCACTCATAAGACTTCTGCCTTTTATGACTTCCTACATGTGTAGTAAGGCCTGAGTGTGCCGTAGAGGCTTTTCCACATTCCTTATCTTCATAGCATTTCTCTAAAACAGAACAATTTGTGGACTGAGTAAAAGCTTTCTTACTTTGCTTCCATTCACAGAGATTTTCTTTACTGTGGGCTTTGCTGTGTGCCTTAAGTTGCAACTGATTATCAACAAAGGATTTGCCAAAATCATTGGATTCAAAGGAATCTTCCTGAATGCATGTCCTCTGGTAAGCAATGCTTGGCATCTGAGCAAAGGCTTCTTCACACTGAATCAACACAGAAAGTTTCTCTTCAGTAGAGGTTTTCTTAACTGAAGGAAGTAAGTCTTTTCTATGCCAATTATATTCAGAAATCTTTTCTGTACTGCAAATATTCATATATGTCTGAAGGCATGGGCGTTCACTGAAGAATTTTCCAACCTTCTTAGAGTCACAGAGCTTCCCTCCATTGTGGCTTCCTGCCTGTTGAAAAAGAGATGAATGAGTACTAAAAATTTTTTCAGACTTATGTAGGACATTGTTGGGGTAACCCTAAAGCACAAAGCTTCATGCTAGGAAACAGGTCCCTGTGGGCAAAGGTTACTTCTCTCAAACATATTTTGTTCATGCATAGAAATATCACAGAATTCCAAATGTTCTCTGACTTTGGAAACAAAGAAATACCTTTGTTAATCTTGCCAGTTGTGTCTCATTTGATATATCTGACCAAAAACTGTCCAGCTGAAGTTTCTCAAGTTCCATTTTCCTTTCTGAAATAAAACATTAAAAAAATACACATACAAACATTTATACAACAAAATGGGATGTTAAGTATTTATTCTGATATTAAACATGCTAAATTAATAAAGATAGAATTAAACAGATTGATTATATAATCAAATTCAATTATATAATGCTATAATTTGACAGTCATAAGGATCTAGGGTCAAAATAAAATTAACAATTTTTTTCTTTTCACATTAATAAATGTGTGTGTGCACATGCATGCATGCATACATGCATACATGGCATGGTACAAGGTTGGAGGTTAGAAAAAATTACTAGAGATACAGTTAAGAGATGATGAAAATATCTCAAAACCTGCAGTCCAAGGACTTCAGTGTTCAGATTTAAGTTGGCCTTTTGGTTTTTACATTTATTTGTTTATTTTGTATGCATTTGTGTGTGTGCATGTGTACACATAAATACAGGCTTGCACTATGTGGGTTCAGGGAATCAAACTCAGGTAATCAGGCTTGGTAGCAAGTTTCCTTACCTGCTGAGGCATCTCATCAACTCTCTTTTAAAGTTTTTTCATTAGTGGCATTGAGAATGGATTTGCTCAAAATAAAAAGTATCATATATGAAAAAAAAAAAAAACTTCCTGTGACTAGAGAGAAGGCTTAGCAGTTAATAGCAGAAAACCTAGGTTCAATTCCCAACACGTACATGGCTGCTCAAAACTGTCTGTAACTCCAGTCCCAGGGCTCCACAGGCACTGCACACATGGTGCACAGATATATAATATAATATAATATAATATAATATAATATAATATAATATAATATAATATAATATAATATAATATAATATATATATGTAAGCAAAACATTCATACAAATAAAAATTTTTTAAAAAATTTCTAAAAAAGCTTCCTCGTACTTCAAAACAATGTTGAACTTGTCGATAAGAAGTCATTTTAGCCCATGCTCAACCTGGAGACTGCCTTGTTCCACTACAGTCAACAAATTTACTTCCTCCAACCAAGAGATCAGGCTGGGTCTGACAAGCTGAACTCCTATGCATGGGAAATGATACATCAATGACAGGCTGACAGAAGAGACAGCAAAGCCTCCCGTGGAAGAGAAATTATATTTCTAATGAAACATGAGAATTATTATCTTTTTTGAGATAGGGTCTCAGGTGGCCCAGACAGGCCTTGAACTCACTTTGTAGCCAAGGACAACCTTGAATATCTGATCCATGCCTCTATCTCCCAAGTACTGAAATTATAGACATGAAACACCATGTTTAGTTTTATGCAGTACTGGGAACTGAACCTTTTGTGTATGTTAGACAATTACTCCACAAATACTGCTACATCCCCAGCCCCTAGAACTGTTTTTATAAAGATTTATTGTTACTTTATGTATGTTAATATTTGCCTACATGTATGTATGTATACCATATGTATACAGATGCCCAAGGAGGCCAGAAGAGGGTGTCAGATCTTCTGAGATTAGAATTACAGATAGTTATGAGCTGCCATGTGAATGCCAGGAACTGAATTTGGGTCCTCTACAAAATAGCAAGATCACCTAGCCATCTCTCCAACTCCTAGAATTAGTTTTAAATAATTCAAAATGCAAATATTCATTATTTGGGCTATATTTGACTCCTGATATCACATTCAGCCCTAAATATATAGTAAAGCCAGGCAGTTATGGCAAACGCCTTTAATCCCAGCACTCAGGCTGTTCAAGGACAGTCTAGTCTACAGAGCCCCAGGACATCTGGGACTACACAGAGAAACCCTGCCTTGGAGAAAAAAAAATAGATATAAACATTACCAAGATTTTTCTTCAAATTGGATGTAACAGAAACGGAGAAAGATCTTCAATCTCATGGGAAATGACTATACCAATAGTTGTTTAGTTTTTTGTTTGTTTTGATTGTGTTGAGACATTGTCTTGCTATACAGCCCCGGCTGGCCTTGTACTTGTTATATAGGTCAGGGGGCCTTGAGTTTGTAGCAGTCCTCCTGCCTCAACCTCCTGCATGCTGGGATTATAAGTGTGCCCCATCATGCTCAGCAAGTTGTTACCATTAAGAGTGAAACATTCACATGGGAAAATAGTGAAAACAGGTGATGGGAAGACAAATGAAGACTTTTCTGATGTAGTATATCAAAGATAGAGTATAAAGTTGTACATTTCTAAGGAAATGAGAGTGATGCTACTAACTCTAAAACCACATTTGTTGACAACTGCCAATAACAGATTAAAATGTGCTAGAGTAATGACAATGTCTCTATTGTTTCCCATTATACTCACAGTTACATCATCAATCTTGAAAAAAACGTACTTTTCTTCCTTAAAAGGATATAGGGGATAATGATGGTCTCACCTATTGTGGCCACGTTCTGGTAGTTCTCCAGCATCACATCTCTGTAGAGGTTTCTCTGAAATCCATCTAATAAGTTCCACTCTTCTTTGGTAAAGTACACAGCCACATCCTCAAAGGTCACTGAGTCCTAAACCATCACATGCATGCCAATTTGAGCAAAGAGACATCACTTATGTTCAGTAGAAAATGCAAAAGTTACCCACATGCCTGTAAAGGAGTCTGTCTCCATCTTCCATGCCAGATTCAATGATACCAAGACATCTCTATCCACACTCATTCTGCGGACCTCATATAATCAATCATCTGACTTTTGGAACCACTTACTCATAAAGTTACACTTCTACACCTTACACAAGGAGCTCTTCACAGCCTGTTGATCTATACTGTAAATACTCATAAGCACAATACAAAGACTTGATAAATATGGGACAAGAGATGGCTTCTCAGTTAAGAATACTTGTTGCTCTTACAGAGGACCTGGATTTGGTTCCTAAAATACACACTGTGGTTCACAACTATTTGTAACTCAAGAGGATTCACCTTTCTCTTCTGACTTCCATGGGCAGCATGTATATACATGGTATACATGCATATATATACAGGCAAAACACTCATCCACGTAAAATTAAAATCTATAAAGAAAATTTGTTAATGATGTATGAATGCATTCTTGGAGAAAGATATCGGCATCTTCCTTATCATCTGCTATAACACTAAGAAAAATAAATTAGGCTACCAGTACCAGGAAAGTTAAGACTAGCATGGTTACTAAAACACTAAGGTAATCTCTTTAAGAGTAATCTCTCGCCAATGTGAGACACACCTTCCCAGGAAAATCCAACTAGGAACTTAGATTTGAGATGTTCTTTGTTGTCACTGTTGTTCTGATGAGCTCTGGGGACAGTTTCACTTACAAGGAAATGTGTTCTCTGTTGATCTAATTATCACACCTTTTGGAAAGATACTAATAAAATCTATTTTACTTTTAGATAACCTCTATATTCTTCATTATTACAGTACCTCTTCAGAAACATCACTCCATCCTGTATGAATTTCATTTCTCAAGTAACTTTCCATGTCTCAATTTTCTACATTGGAATTCTTTAGTCTTCTGTGGATGTACAAAATAAAAACTATCCTAGTGGCTCATGCCGTTAATCCCAGTGCTCAGGAGGCAGAGGCAGGAGGATCTCTGAGTTTGAGGCCAGCCTGGTCTACAGAGTGAGTTCCAGGACAGCCAGGACTGCACAGAGAAATCCTGTCTTGAAAATATATATTCTAGTAGTTCACATCTTTACAGCACTTGGGAGGGAGAGACAGAGATCTGTGAATTCAAAGCCAATCTTAGCTACATAGCAAGTTCCAGACTAGCTAGGGTTACATACGGAAACCCTAGAATAAACAGAAGGAAAGAGAATTTAAAAAGAAAGGAACATTAAGAGCTGACAGTGTAGCTCAATGACAACACACAGAAAGAGATCCTTTGTTAAACTTACCATTTGTATGTCTCAGGAAATACGTCCTCAGCAAATCCTATTGATATATTAGATGTTTGGGATTGTTTCTAAAACATTTTCCTGTTCTGAAATTTTACAAACAAAAAACAAATTTCAGTTTCAAGACAGAAAAGGTAAAGAAATTAAAAATCAGTGGGAGGTAAAAAATTGTAGTCCTATTTGCAGTTGTTTTCAAAATAAATATAAACACAGTGAGGGCAATGAGATGGCTCAGCAGGTAAAGGTGCTCACTGTAAACCTGAGCCGGAGTCTGGATACCCAAGACCCACATTACAGGAGAGCGGACTTCTGAAAGCTGTCTTCTAACTTACCCTTATACTGTGGCGTGCATGTACACCTCTCCCCGCCCCCTTCCCATCCACCCCCCCCCCCGCCTCTCTTCACACACACACTCACTCACTCACTCACTTACACTTCCAACTACACTGAACTTATCAATGACCAATTCTGTCCTCTCATTCTGTTCTTTCTATTTTTTTTTTTTTAATATATTTAGTCCTGGGAATGGAATTCAGGTCATTTGGATATCCTTACCCACTTATCCATCCCACTAGCCCTCCAATTGTTTTATTCCCAAAATATCAGATTGGATTAAACTTTGAAGTCTGATAGAGAAAATGAAAGTCTTATAACACCATGCTCTGGCGTTAGACTCCTTGGTGATTTTAAAACAGCATCGAGCCAGGCACAGTGGCTCACACTTGTAATCCAAGCACATTGGAGGCAGAAGCAAAAGGACTGCACCTGATGCCCGACTGGTCAATAGAGCAAGCTCCAGGGCCACATAAGAGATGCTGTCTCAATTAAAAAACAAACAAACAAACAAACCAGCCCTGGCACCTGTAATGTATGCTATAATCTTAGGTGTACAAAAAGCTGAGGTAAGATTACTTGACCTCTGGAGCTCAGGGTTACACAAGACACTGTCTCAAGGAAAAAGCATAGAGGCAGAAAGAAGGAGGAAAATATAATTTCACTTTTACTTAATTTTGAATCAATTAGCTACATAGCATGGGTTTACTCAATCTCTGACTCAAATGATATCAGGTGCTTTCATTAAATTTAAATATTGTGTTACCTGTATCTTTTTTTAAAGATTTTTTTTTTTATGTGTATTGGTGTTTTTCCTGAATATATGTCTGTGTGAGGGTGCCAGATCCCCTGGAACTGGAGTTACAGACAGCTGTGAGCTGCCATGTGGGTGCTGGGAATTGAACCTGGGTCCTCTGGAAGAGAGGTCAGTGCTCTTAACCCCTGGGCCATCTCTCCAGCCCATGTCACCTGTATCTTAAATAAATACAAGAAAGATATGCCTCACTCAAACTGCACCATTGTTTATAAAGAGTCCATTTTCCTAACATGTTCCATATAAGGCACAAAACTACTATAAAAAAATAAAAGTTAATTAATGGGCTTGGGAGGCTCGGCTGGTAAAGAGCTGGCTATACAAAGAGTGTGGTGGTCTGAATGGAAACGGCCCCTGTAGGCTGACAGGAAGTGGCGCTGTTAGGAGGTGCGGCCTTGCTAAGTAAGGGAAATGTGCAACTAGGGGCGGGCTTTGAGTTTTCAGAAGCTCAAGCCAGGTCCAGTGGTGCTCCCTTCCTGCTGCCTCCTGACCTGGACTCAGCTACCCCTCCAGCACCACGTCTGCCTGCGTGCATTCATGTGACCCACCATGACCACAGTGAACTAAACCTCTGAAGTGTCAGTCAGCCCCAATCAAATGCTTTCCTTCTAAGAGTTGCTGTGGCCATGGTGTCTCTTTACTGCAATAAAACACTAACTAGGACAGTGGGTATGGCAGCTGACCTGTAATCCCAATGGGTAGAAGCAACAGAGACAGAGAGTCCTCCAGAGCAAGCTGGTTAACTATACTAGCAGAAAAGGCAAGCTCCAGGTTCAGCCTAAATATATAAGATGGAGAGCAATTGAGGAAGATGCCCAACATCAACCTTGGGTCTCCACACACATGCACACACTTGTAACCATACACACATGTACCCCCTCACATACAAATAGGTACATGTGCACATACATCACACATACATATACAATTATTAACTAAAGTAAGATTTTTGAGGCCATGTCTAGCTGTGTATACTTTTAATCCCAGCACTCTAGAGGCAGAAACAAGCAGATCTCTGAGTTTGAGGCCAGCATGAGCTACACAGAAAGTTACTGACTAGTCAGGGATAAAAAATAGTGAGACCCTGGAAGGAGTAGGGAGACCAGTCATGATGACAAGTACCTGTAACCCTAGCTAAGAACTGCCCTAGGATCACTAGGAAGAAAATAGGAAGGAAGCAGCAAAGGATAGGAATGACAGTTGCTATAGAGCTTGCAGAGGACCAGCTGATGAAGTCTTTGTGCTTTGTGATGATTTGAATAGGTATGGCCCCCATAGACTCATGTGTTTGAATGCTTGGTCCAATGGGCAGTGGCACTATTAGGAGGTGTGGCTTTGATGGAGGAAATGTGTCACTGTGGAGGTGAGCTTTGAGATCTTATATGCTCAAACTATGCTCAGTGTGGTATAGTTTCCTTCTGCTGCCTGTGGATCAAGAAGAACTCTCAGTTCCTTCTCCAGCACATCTGCCTGCAAGCCACCATGTCGCACCATGATGATAATGAACTGTAAGACAGCCCCAATTTTTAATGTTTTCCTTTATAGGAGTTGCTGTGGCCATGGGGGTCTCTTCACAGTAATAAAAACCCTAACTAAGATATGCTTGTATGAAGATTTCCATCATCTGATCTCTCGGGAGCTACTAGAGTTCTTGAGTGGATTAGTAACAAAAGACTTTGTTACTTGGGGGAAAATGAGATTTTTCCAATTAATACTACCTCTCAGACTCTCTGTAAAGGAAAACCAGGGCTTATTCCCAGAAAGGAATCACATGGAGGATTTTCAGATTGACTTATAAAGCACATGCCAAACACTAGGTTACTTATAGGTATGGCAAGCTGCAGAGGACAGTGCAGCTGAGAACCCTCCCCTGGCTCAGAGCAGCAGGTCCTTGTCCTGGGAGAACTGGTTTCAGGCTCCGTTGATTCAGTGGAAGGAAGTCAGGGAAGTGTGACAGGCTCTCTGAGAAGTGACTTCAACTGCAGCCCTGTCAGCACTCCTGAGACTCAGCTGTTGAATCTGCTGCAAGTGCTTCAGATTCTGAGTTAAAAAGTCTGGATGAGCTGGACAGTGATGGCGCACACCTTTAATCCCAGCACCTAGGAGGCAGAGGCAGGCAGATCACTGAGCTTGAGGCCAGCCTGGTCTAGAGAGTGAGTTCTAGAATATCCAGACCAACACAGAGAAACTCTGCCTCAAAAAAACCAAACCAAACAAACCAAAATTTCTGGATGAAATGCCTAAAGATTGCTGTGGCTCTGGCAGCCCAGATGTCTCTCTGTTCTGTGGTACATGGGAACTGCCTGGAGGGAATATTCAGACATTTAAGGACACTTGACTATATACATCTGCTTACCATTCTGACCAATACCTATCCTTTAAAACTGAAGAAGCACACAGACCTTCATCTCCATACAGCGTGGAAGTGAAATAATGAGTTCTCTTTTGAAGAAAGTAAATACAAAACATAAGATGAAATTTTTACTTTTAAGTAGTTTATGTAGCAAATAACTTGCTCCACACTGTGACATCAGGCTGGAGAGATGGCTCAGTGGTTGAGAGCACTGGCTGCCCTCCCAGATGGACCTGGGTTCAATGCCCAGCACCCACACAGCAGCTCACACTTGTCTGTAACTCCAGTTCCAGGAGACCCAATGCCCTTACACAAACATACATGTAGGTCAAACATCAATGCATGTAAAATTTTTTTAAAATTAAAAAAAAAAATACTGTGACATCAAGAGAAGTATCAAATAATGTAGAATGCAGTGGAAAAACCAGTATGCTAACCAAGCCGCCTGAGACAAAAACTGAAACTTAACTGGGCACAGTTACACGAGCCTGTATGTCATTCCAGCACTGGGAAGTAGAAGCAGGAGGATCAAGAGTTTGAGGCCAGCCTGGCTATACAGCAAGACCCTGTCTCCAAAAATGAAAAAGTGGAGCAGGGCATCAAGATGGCTCAGCAGGTAAAAGTACTTGCTGCCAAGTCTGACAGTCTAAATTAAATCTCTAGAACCCACGAGAGAGAGAGAGAGAGAGAGAGAGAGAGAGAGAGAGAGAGAGAGAGAGAGAGAGAGAGAGAGAGAGAACACTGACTGAGTCCTGCATATAGTCCTCTCACCTCCACATATGCACCATGGCACATGTACATACATACAATAATAAATAAGTGATATTTAAAAAGAAAAACTAAAACTTTATTCTCCTTGAAGTTATGTTTTTGTTCCATTTTATATGAAGAGGTGGCCTTTCATGTTTTCCCATTTTCACTGTAAGTTAGCAACATCTGCAGCATAATCTTTAATTCCAGGTTGGCACATTGCTTGAGGTCAACAGAATATACTTCAGGAGAAACATGACTGATTTATGAACTTGGTGCTTGTTACTTTTCACTGATGATGTAACCAACACCAGCAGTGTGCTCATTCTCTTCCGTTTCCTCTATTTGTTCTCCACCAAATAACAGAAGAACCACAGTTTCAGAACAACTGCAATGACTCATTACCTCCCATTGGCAACATTCATAAGATAAATCATAAAGACATTAAAGTGATCTGGCAGTTCAAAAAGGTAGGAAGGAAGAAGAAAAGGAGGGAAAGAGGGAATGAGGGAGGAAGGTCAGTTCTTCATTATAGGAACATTAGTCAGCTTTGTTAATGCCTCTTGGAATCTTTGAACCATGTGATGAGGCCCAATAGCATGTCTAGGAATTCTAATACAAGAAACTGTCAGTACTGACCTGCTACTCACCATCTAAACAACAAATGAATGGCAAATTATGGAGGCTCTCGTGGAAACAGAAGATATCAGATCCTGAGCCTATTACCTTCCATAAGGAAAAAACATCTAAACTTGACAAGAAATTGAGAGACAAACTTGGATCCTCTGATATATTACACCTCAAGTTAGGCAGGGGCTTACCTGCCCTGTCACTTGACATTGTCAAGTTGCCGAAGAAGACCACCCCACCCTAGAACATTTAACTACCTAGAACACCAGTTGTCCCTTAGGATTAATTGAGTGACTAATGGAAATGCATAGACTATACAAATGGCACTGCCCACCATCATGTAATGGAGCATAAGAGGACTCTGTTCTTTCCATTCCTTAGCAAGGATATCCACAATGAAAGACAGGACCCAAAACAATAAAACACTTGACCAAGGTCAAGCAGTCATCGTACTGCTTAGTGTTCTGTCAAAAGAATGTCTCAACTTTGGATTTATGAGTTACTGGACAATTACTTTAAAACTCTCCTTCAAGCCCTGTGAGATGGCATATGTCTATAATCTCAGCACTTGAGAGACAGGGTAAGCAAATCACTATGAGTTTGAAGTCAAGCTGATCTATATAGTAAGTTCCAGGCCAGCCAGGGCTATATAGTGAGACTCTGTCTTGAAACAATAAAATTAAACAAAACAAACATATACTCTTCAGGGGGTGGGGAGAGATATTCAATGGTTAAAAGCACTCACTGCTAGTTGGAGGCCAGCAGGCGGGACTCCTGCATGCAGGCCTGAATACCAGCAACCAACATCGGACCCTGTAATCTACAAGACCCACTCCATTCCCAACCCCACCCATTCCCCAAAACCTCAGCTGCTCCCTGAGACACAGACTCTGCCAGATCCAATTGGACCAAGAGGTGAGTGACTATTGTCACAGCTGGTCACCCCAGCCTCTAGGCCCTAGGCCCAGGAGAACAACCCAAGCTCCCTCACTCCCACCCATTGCAGTCTCAGTAGCAGGCCAGCAGGCAAGGCTCCTGTGGGTAAGCCTGACTACCACCACCCCGCATTGGACCCTGGAATCTACAAGCCCCAATCTGTTCCCAAACCCACCCTCCTCTGGAGATCCCAGCAGCTCCCTGAGATACAAATACTGCCAGTGCCATATGGAACAAAAGCGACTCCCTAAGACACAGACACCATTTGCACAGATTGGAGGAAGAGACAGGTAGATGTCAGTGCATGAATACATTCAATAATATAAAGAGCAATATGGTACCACCAGAACCTAGCTGTTCTACTACAGCAAGACCTGAACATCCCAACTTAGAAGAAGCAGAAGAAAACGACCCTAAAAATGACTTTATGAAGATAAGAGAGGCTTTTAAAGAGGAAATGAAAAATTCCCTTAAAGAGGAAAAGACAAACAAAAAAAAAATGGTAGAAATCAATAAACCCCTTAAAGAAAGTCAAGAAAATGCAATCAAACAGGTGAAGGAAACAGTTAAAGACCTGAAAATTGAAATAGAGGCAATAATGAAGACACAAACTGAGGGAATGCTGGAATGGGAAAATCTGAGTAAACGAACAGTAAACGAAAGTGAACTACAGATTTAAACAATACCTATCTACAAATCCATACCCTACAGAAATCACTAGAAGAAAAAATCCAACCTAAGGAAGTTGGATGCACCCACAAAACACAGGCAATAGATAATGACATAGCAGTAAATCCCAAAGAAGGGAAATACATACACACTACCACCAAAAAAATAACAGGAACTAGTAATCACTGGTTATTAATATCCCTTAACATCAATGGACTCAACTCACCTATGAAAAGACACAGGCTAACAGAATGGAGATAAAAACAGTATCCATCCTTCTGTTGCATACAGGAAACACACCTCAACTTCAAAGACAGACACTATCTCAGAGTAAAGGGTTGGGAAAAGACTTTTCAATGAATGGACTTAAGAAGCAAGCTGGTGTAACTATCCTAATATCTAACAAAATAGATTTCAACCTAAAATTAATGCAAAGAGATGGAGATGGACATTTCATATTCATCACAGGAAAAATCCATCTTAATTCTGAACATCTATGTGCCAAATACAAGGGCACCCACAAATGTAAAAGAAACATTACTAAAGCTTAAATCACACATCAAACCCCACACACTAATAGTGGGAGACTTCAACACCCCACACTCACCAATAAACAGATCTGCCAGACAGAAAGTTAACAGAGACATAAGGAAACTAACAGAGATTATGACTCAAATGGACTTAATAGACATCTACAGAACTTTCCACCCAAACACAAAAGAATATACCTTCTTTTCAGCACCCATGAAACCTTTAAAATTGACCACATACTTGGTCACAGAGCAAATCTCAACAAATACAAAAAAAAAAAAAAATTAGAATAACCTCCTGTATTTTATCAGACCACCATGGCTTAAAGTTAGATTTTAACAACAACAAAATTACAGAATGCCTAAAAGATCATGGAAACTGAATAATGCTTAATTGAATCTCCACTGGATCAAGAAAGAAATAAAGAAAGAAATTAAAGATTTCCTAGAATTCAATGAAAATGAATGCACAACATTACCCAAACTTATTGGACACTATGAAAGCAGTACTAAGAGGTAAGTTCATAGCTCTAAATATCCAGAAAAAGAAGAAATCTCACACTAGTGACTTAACAGCACACCTGAAAGCTCTAGAACAAAAAGCAAACTCACTCAGGAGGAGTAGATGCCAGGAAATAATTAAATTGAGGGCTGAAATCAATAAAACAGAAACAAAAGGATACAAAGAATCAATTAGAAAAAAGAGTTGGTTCTTCCAGAAAATTAAAAAGATAGACAAACCCTTATCCAAACTAACAAAAAGACAGAGAGAATATCCAAATTAACAAAATCAGAAACAAAATGGGAGACACAAAATAGACAAGGAAGAAATCCAGAGAATCATCAGGTCATACTTCAAAACCTGTACTCCACAAAATTAGAAAATCTAAAAGAAATGGAGCTGGGCGTTGTTGGCGCATGCCTCCCAGCACTCGGGAGGCAGAGGCAGGTGGATCTCTGTTTGTTCGAGGCCAGCCTGGTCTACAGAGTGAGTTCCAGGACAGGTGCAAAGCTACACAGAGAAACCCTGTCTCAAAAAACTAAAAGAAATGGACAATTTTCTGGATAAGTACTACATACTAAAATTAAATCAAGATCAGATAAACAATTTAAATAGACCTATAACACCTATGAAAATAGAAGCATTCATTAAAAATCTCACAATCACAAAAAGCCCAGGGCCTGATGGTTTCAGTGCAGAATTCTACCAGAATTTCAAAGAAGTGCTAATATCAATACTCCTCAAACTGTCCGACACAATAGAAATAGAAGGAACATTGCCAAACTTTTTCTATGAGGCTACAGTTACCTTGATACCCAAACCACTAAAAGATAAAAAAAAAAGAGAATTATATCATGAACATTGGTGCAAAAAATACTCAATAAAATACTGGCAAACATAATCCAAGAACACATCAAAAAAATCATCCACCATGATGAAGTAGGCTTCATCCCAGAGATGCAGGGATGGCTCAACATATGAAAATCTGTCAATGTAATACATCATATAAACAACCTGAAAGAAAAAAAATATATATGATCATCTCATTAGATGCTGAAAAAGCCTTTGACAAAATCCAACTCCCCTTCATGATAAAGGCTCTAGAGAGATCAGGAATATAAGAAACATACCTAAACATAATAAAGGCAATTTACAGCAAGCCAACAGTCACCATCAAATTAAACGGAGAGAAACTCAAAGCGATTCCACTAAAATCAGGAACAAGACAAGGCTGTATACTCTCCCCATATCTATTCAAGATATGAAGTTCTAGCTAGAGAAATAAGACAACTAAAGGAGATCAAAGGGATAGAAATTGGAATGCAAAGGAAGAAGTCAAGCTTTCACTATTTGCAGACGATATGATAGTATACATAAGTGACCTCAAAAATTCTACCAGGGAAATCCTACAGCTGATAAACACCTTCAGTAATGTGGTAGGATACAAGATTAACTCAAAAAAATCAGTAGCTCTTCTGTACACAAATGATAAAAAGGCTGAGAAATAAATCAGAGAAACACCACCCTTTACAATAGCCACAAATGATATAAAATATCTTGGGATAACACTAACTAAACAAGTGAAGGACCTGTATGATAAGAACTTTAAGTCCTTGAAAAAAGAAATTGAAGAAGTTATCAGAAAATGGAAAGATCTCCCATGCTCATGGATAGGTATGGTGGTATTTTATTTGTACTGAAATGTGATTTTAATTGTATGTTAATAAATAAAGTTGCTCGGGGGGGGGTCAGAGCTATTAGCAAGCCATAGGAAGGGCAGGGCGGTGGTGGCGTATGCTTATAATCCCATCACTTGGTAGGCAGAGCTAGGTAAGTCTCTGTGTGTTCAGGGATATAGCCAGCATTGGAGACACACGCCTTAAAGACCTGGAGGGTTGTACTTACAGGCAGTGACGAGACAGTCACGTGTTTGGGTTTACAACCAATGAGAAGGCAGAACAGAAAGACTATATAAAGACAAACACACAGGAAATAGGTCTCTTTTTGGAGAGGTAGGACCACGGCAGGAGGAAGGGTAAGGTTTTAGCTCTGAGCTATGACCTCTTGGCTTTCTTCTTTACATTGGTTCTGTGTTTCTTATTTAATAAAATGGTTGGTTACATCTACAGATAGGTAGGATTAACATAGTAAAAATAGCAATCTTACCCAAAGCAATCTACAAATTCAATGCAATCTCCATCAAAATCCCAACACAATTCTTTACAGACCTCGCAAGAACAATACTCAACTTCGTATTTAGAAAAAAAAAAAAAAAAAAAAAAAAAAAAAACCTAGGATAGCTAAAACAATCCATTACAATGAAGCAACTTCTGGAGGCACCACCATCCCTAACTTCAAGCTCTACTATAGAGCTATAGTAATAAAAACAGCTTGGTACTGGCATAAAAACCAACATGTGGACCAATGGAATCAAATTGAAGACCCTGACATTAATCCACACACCTATGAACACCTGATTTTTTACAAAGAAGTCAAAACTGTACACTGGAAAAAAGAAAACATCTTTAACAAATGGTGCTGGCATAACTGAATGTCAACATGTAGAAGATTGCAAAAAGATCCATATCTACCACTATATACAAAACTCAAGTCCAAGTAGATCAAAGACTTCAACATAAATCTAGCTAGCTACAATGAACCTGATAGAAGAGAGAGTAGGAAGTAGTCTAGAGTTCATTAGCACAGGAGACCACTTCCTAAATATAACACCAGTAGCACAGACACTGAGAGCAACAATTAAATGGGACCTCCTGAAACTAAGAAGCTTCTGTAAGGCAAAGGACACGGTAAATAAGACCAAACAACAGCCTACAGAATAGAAAAGGATCTTCATCAACCCCATATCTGACAGAAGGCTGATCTCCTAAATATACAAAAAACTCAAGAAACTAGATATCAAAATACCAAACAATCCAATTAAAAAATGGACTACAGAGATAAACAGAGAATTCTCAAAAGAAGAATCTCAAATGGCTAAAAGACATTTAAGGAATTGCTCAACATCCTTAGTCATCAGGGAAATGCAAATCAAAACAACTTTGATACTCCATCTTACACCTGTCAGAATTGATAAGATCAAAAACACTGATGACAGCTTATGCTGGAGAGAATGAGGAGTAAGGGGAACACTCCTCCACTGTTGGAGTACAATCTTGTACAGCCACTTTGGTGACTTCTCAGAAAATTGAGAATCAATCTACTCAAGACCCAATGATACCACTCTTGAACATATACTCAAGGCATGCTGAATCATACTACAAGGACACCTGCTCAACTATGTTCATAGCAGCATTATTCGTAATAGCCAGAACCCGAAAACAACCCAAATGCCCCTCAACCAAAGAATAAATAAAGAAAATGTGGTATATATACACAATGGAGTATTACTCAGCTGTAAAAAACAATGACATCATGAAATTTGCAGGCAAATGGACGGAACTAGACAATATCATCATGAGTAAGGTAACCTAGACTCAGAAAGACAAACATGGAATGTACTCACTCTAACCATCTAGTGGATACTACATGTAAAGCAAAGGATAACCAGACTACAACCCACAGCTCCAGAAAAGGTAGGAAACAAGGAAGACCCTAAGAGGGATGCATGGATCGTATTGGGAAGGGGAAACAGATGAGATCTCCATGAGTAAACTGGGGATGATGGGGGCAACAGAGGGGAGGGAATGGGAGATGAAGACATGAGGGAACAAGATGGTTGAGCTGAGGAAGGGATGGAGTGGGAGAGCAATGAAAGAGATATCTTGATAGAGGGAGATATTATGGGATAAGGGAGTAACCTGGTGCTAGGGAAATTCCCAGGAATCCATAAGGATGACCCCAGCTTAGACTACTACCAATAGGGCAGAGGGTGCTTGATCTGACCCACCTCATTAATGAGATTGGTGAACACCCTGTCATCACAGAGCCTTCATCCAGTAACTGATGGAAGCAGATGCAGAGATCCACAGCCAAGTACTGGGTTGAGCTCCAGGAGTCCAGTCAAAGGGAGGGTAAAGGGATTCTATGAGCAAGGGGGGTCAAGATTTTGATGGGGAAATCTACAGAGACAACTGTATAAAGCTCGTAGGGACTCACAAATTTTAGAAAGACAGCTGTGGAGCCTGTATGGGACTGGACTAGGCCCTCTACATAAGCAAGACAGTTGTGTAGCTTGGTCTGTTTAAGGGGCCCCTGGCAGTAGGATCAGGATATATCCCTGTGCATGAGCTGGCTTTGGTCGCTCACCCTTGATGAAGAGGGAAGGGCTTAGTCATGCCTCAATTGAATGTACCAGGCTTTGTTGACTACCCATGGAGGAAGGGATGGGGAATGGGTGGGGAGGATGCTGGGCAGAGTGGGAGGAGGGATGAGATGGGGATCTGTGGTTGGTATGTAAAACAAATAAAAAAATTTAAATCAAAAAAAAAAAAAAAAGCACTCAATGCTCTTATAAAGGATCCAGCTTCGGTTCTGCAAGTGGGTCATAGCTGCCTGTAATATTGGTCCAAGGGTGCCTGGCGGTGGTGGTGCGCACCTTTAATCCCAGCACTCAGGAGGCAGAGGCAGGCGGATCTCTGTGAGTTCAAGGCCAGCCTGGTCTACAAAGTAAGTTCCAGGAAAGACACAAAGCTACACAGAGAAACCCTGTCTCCAAAAAAAAAAAATATTGGTCTAGGTCTAGGGGCTTTAAGGCTCTCTTCTGGCCTTCTCTAGCGTGTGCGCACACACACACACACACACACACACACACACACACACACACCCTCCCTCTTGGAACTTTCTTGACAGATAACAAAAATATAAAGGAAAATCCACACATGTCTATTTATACAAAACAAGTCCTTGTCAGAATATTTCTTGTTTCTGTTACTCACAGTGAGCTTAACGCTCAGCTAAGGATTCTAATTACTTAATTTCCTATCCGTGGAAAATTTACATTCTTGCTCTGTTGTTTTCTCCTGATTTACATCAATTGAATACCTTTTATTGCCTCTGCCAGTTACCTGATTGAAGAATATTTTTTGCTTTTTCCCCTCCACACAGAAAATGACTAAAGTATCAAACAGAGTAATCCCTGGTTCATTTGTCTCTCTTCATAAACATAAGCTGCAATTCCTGAAAACTTTTATCATCTCCTCTCTTTTCCTGTTTATATATTTTTAAGTTTTTTAAAATTTATATTATTTTATGTGTATGACTGTTTTGCCTGACTGTATGTATGTGCACATGTGTGGCCTGGTGCCCCAGGAGTTCAGAGGAGGGTGTCAGATCCCCTAAACTGGAGTTAAGGATGATTGTAACCCACCATGTGGATTCTGGGAACCAAACCCAGGTTCCCTGCAAGAGCAACAAGTGCTCCTGATACCACGCCCCCTCCCGAGCCCCTCCTACTTATATTTTTGTTGTCAGTTTAAACATTCCTTTTTCTTGTGTTCTCTCCTTAGATCCTAAAGCAGAAAATAATACTGTCCTCTACTTCTATAATCCTAATCAAATTGTGATAATAAATGCATCCTCTTAGTTAGATGGTTTAGTAAAAAACAAAGAAGAAAGTATACTTGGGGTAGAGGGACTGAAGAAATGTCTCAGTGGGTAAAAGCAATGGCTGCTCTTCCAGAGGACCTGAATTTAGCTCCTAGCACCCACATACCGGCTCACAGCCATCTTCAACTCCAGGTCCAGGGAATCCAATACCCTCTTCTGGACGAAGAGTAGTTCTAGGTTGGGAATGGAGAAATGACTCAATAGTTAAGAGCACTGGAGGTGATGGCTCAGTGATTAAGAGCATTGGCTGCTCTTCCAGAGGACCTAGGTTAGACTCCCAGCACCCACATAGCAACTCACAAACCATCTGTAATTCTAGTTCTAGGGGAGAGGATGTCCTTTAACGGTCTCCAAGGGCACTGCACTTACATGGTGCACAGACAGACATTCTAGTCAAAAAATAAACACCCATACACACAAAATAATATTTTTTTAAAAAAAAAAAAAAAGAGCATTGGCTGCTCTTGTAGAGGACCCAGTTCAATTCCTAGCACCCACATTGGTGGCTGGTGGCTCACAGCTCTCTGTAACTCTGGTTCCTAAGGATTCAGCTTCCTCTGGCCACTACTGCATATCTATGGTACACATACATACATACATACATACATGCAGGCAAAACAGACATAAATATAAAATGAAAGTGTCTTCAAAGAAAACAATAGCTCCAGGTAGAAGTTTGTCTCCATGATTTAAGCAACCAGATACAGGAAATACAAAAAAACAGAGAAACCAATTAAATACAACAGGAGGGCTGGGGCTACAGCCTTGAAAGCTTGAGAGCCATTAGGTTCAATTGGCAGGACCACAAAAACAAATAAGCAAAAAAGGAGAACAAACTCAAAGTGGGTGATTCTTCTAAAAGAATGAATGAATGAATGAATGAATGACTCATTCAAAAGACAAAATGACAAGACAAAAGCAGTCACTCTCAGTTCAGAGAGCAAGACATAAGCAATTACAAGATATGAACCTTGAATGTACAGAAGAGACTTAAGAAATAAGAAACAAGTATACTTTTGGGCCTGGAAAGATAGCTGAGTGGTTAAGAGCACTGGCACTCTTCCAGAGTGTTAAGTCTCAAACCTTGGGACAAATGGCTGAGGTACCTGTTTAACATATCAAAGTGCACCTGGCTGCCAGGTTCTCCCAGTATCCCTCAGTCCCTACCAGTGACAGGGTATGGCTAGCACACTCCGCCCTCTACCCTGAACTCTCCAGCCCCGGGGCTGAGCTGCCCTTTCCCTGAGGCTCTTCCCTAAATGATCCGGACATTTGGTTACCCGCACCTTTTGTACCTTTGACCTCCTGTCTGCTGTACCTGGTTCCCCTGTCTGTGCCTACCTTCCCCTCCCCCTCTCCGCGCACGGCCCAGCTCAGTCTGGTCACGTCCACTCTGGACTCTCCCAGCGGTGCCTGCCTCTGCCTATGCTCTCCCACATATCTATATTAATTTCTACTCCACCATACCTAGGAGCAGTCATGTCCTTTCCTCTCCTTTTGTCATTCACAGAGGACCTGTGGAGAATTTTAGTTTTACTCAGGCTACTTATTAGTAACATTGTTTGCTGAGACAAGATTTTGTAATGGTGCCCAGGCTAGCCTTAAACTCCTGAACTTCCAACCCTCGCCTTCTCGGTGCTGGGACAAGTGTGCCCAACCACATCCAGCAATAAGGCATTTTTCTTGCTTTAAGAGATACACTGCTGGGGCTGTATGTAGTCTGCTCAGCGGAGTGTGAGCACTGCTCTTGCAGAGGAACCGGGTTCGATTTGGTTCCCAGCATTCACAATCGCCTCAAGCCGAAAAGACGCTCACCTCAACCACGTGAACACTTCGGACTCTCCAACTGCTGAAGAAGACTTACGATCAAAACCAAATAGGAGTAAATTCTTTTCCTTTCAGAAGTGAACGGGTCGGGTCGCGCTCTCCCGCGCAGTCCGAGAAAACGCCGCCGCCTCAGCGGAGGGGCCCGACCCTTGTCACCTAAGCAGCCTGCTGGTCACCACCTCCGGGAAGCAAAGGAACTACAAATCCCAGAGTCCACCCCGGAAAAGACTGAAAGCCATAACCAACAGTGTTTCCGCTTCCGGCCTAGGGCTGCAGGATCGTTTTTGGGTCCAGCTCTGGCTCCCGTTCTGTCATTTGTAAGCCAGTCAAAGACATTAGAATTTCCACTCACGAAGGTGCAGTTGGCCCTCGATTAACTGATTGCAGGAAAGAGAGGCAGAAATAGACCCACAAAGTTGAGGACACAGTTACGAGGGTGGACGGGACTGTGGGTGGGATCATCCACTAGTGGGACTCGAGTGGCAGGTCCCGTGTCAGAGAGCAGAAAGGTTAGAAGAGTGTGTGCTCGCAGGTCGTTTCCGCACACCGCTCTTTAGTTGATTAGCTGCAGTGTTAAGCCTAGGGATCCATAAAATGAACTAAATCCTCTTTAATCATTCTGTCTTTTACATCATGAATTCTCTTTTATATGGACACTGTCCCAATTCCAACAGTTGAGACCTGGAGTTTTCTGTCCTATCGCGATAGACCCAGTGCACAGGAGTCCAGACCAAGACTGATATGAAAAGACACCGGAGGTCGCTGGAAACATGAGTACTTTCCGGTTTTTGTTTTTTTTTTTTTTTTTTTTTTTAGACAACCCGAGTTTGACTCAGTTATTGGCTCCTGCAAACGTTAGCCTTATCAATAGACTACATGGCAGCCAGGGTTCTGTCACGATATATAGGAGCTATGCTATTGAGATTGCCTCTGTCTAGCTTTGCTCCAGAACTCAAACTGCTATGCTGTCCATGCAGACCATCTACGCGAAGAAGGCCACTCCAGCTGTGCTCTTCTGAACTCATGGAATTGTCCTTTGACAAAGCTGAGGAGAGTGGATTCCTCTACTGTAGACCTCACGGCAGGACTAGAGAAAACAGATTGCTCATACCCTGTAGTACCTCAGGCTCTGGCCTTCACCAACCCAGTGTATCATATTAAATATTAATCAATAGAGACTAGAAAGACAGCTAAACAATATCTCTACTGCTCTTGCAGAGGACCTTGGTTCCATCCCCAGCACCCATCAGGCATCTCACAACTGCCTGTAACTCCAGCTCCAGGGGATCTTATGTGCTCTTCTGGCATCCTTGGGAACCTACATATGTGTGATGCACATAAATTCATGCAGGTACACACATGTACATCTGAAAAATAAATCTTTTTAAATGATTAGGGAAAATAATTGTATAATTAGTTCTCAAAATAAAACATAAATGGCCAATAAACACATGAAAAATGTTCAAAATCCTTGGCTATCAGGGGAAAAAAAACTTCACTAAGATTCCCTCTACCCCCTTTAAAGAATGGTTTCTCCAAAAAAACAAAAAACAAGATGTGGTGTGGGGGAAGTGGGCCACAATCCTTATACACTGTTGGTGAGAACAGAAGTATGGAGGTTGCCCAAACAACCGAAAGCAGAACTATGATGTGATTCAGTTGTACCATTCCTGGGTATATATACCAAAGGAAGCAAGTCAGCACATAATACAAATGTCTGCACACCCATGTTAACAGTAACACTATCGAAAGTAGCCAAGTTTTAAAAATTAGCTTAGGTGTTCATTAATAAACAGACTGAGATGGCTCAGCAGCTAAGATTGCTTTTCCGCGGGACCAGAGTGTTTCCCAGCACCACTGTTGGGTGGCTCAGAACCTATAACTACAGCTCAAGGAATTCTAATACCTTCTTCTAGCCCCCTTGGGCACCCAAACACAGGGGAACACATATGTACAATGATAAAATGGGGGAAGGACACTTGATACACAGAATGGAGCTTTATTTAGTCATAAAGAAAAAATAATTAGGTAATTTGGAGGGAAAGTGATGGAACTAAAATGCATACTAAACAAAATAAGCCAGACCCAGAGTGACAAATACTGTATTTTCTCTCATCCACAGAACTTAAAAAAAAAAAAAAATTAAAGACATGAAAGTAGAGAAAATGAGGCTTTAAGGGGAAGGAACCCAACAGAAAGAAGACAACACAAGGTAAAGGTATGTGTGAATATGAGCAAAATGTACTTTATACACATCTGAATGTTAATGTAGCTCTGAAAATAGTGTTCTTGCCTAGCATGCATGAAGTTTCAGGTTCAATCCTCAGCACCACACACTCCTTAGGAACCACAGTACACTGGGGGTGAGATAGGATTGTAAGTTCAAGGTCATCTTTTACCACATGTCAAGTTTGAGGACAGTCTGAAGAAATACATGAGACCCTATTTCAAATACATGTGCACACACACAACAAAACAAACATGAAAGGAACCTAAACACTTTTCCTAAAACACGCCAAGTGGCCAACAAGTGTATAAAAGGATGCTTGAGAGGCTGGAGTGTAGTTCAGCAGTTCTGAGCACTTACTATTCTTACAAAGGACACAGGTTTAATTATCAGCATCCAAATTAATTAGCTCACAACATCCTGTAACTCCAGCTTTCAGAAGATCTAACACCTTCATCTGACTGCACATACAGGTGAGAACACATACAGACACGTTAAGTTATGTGTAACTTAACTGTATCATGTGTCAAAATTCCTAAAAGAGGCAATATTTAAGGGAGGAAAGGTTTGAAGTCATGGGTTCAGAGGGCAAAATATATTGTGACAGGAAAATCATGGTAGCTGGAATGGTTATGTGGCAGCAGGAGTTAGTGGTGGAGACTGTTCACATCTTGACAGATCAAAAAGAGAGATGGACCAAAATGGTTGGCAGGTACACAACCTTCAAAGACCCATCCCTACTCACAACCTTCTAGAGCAGTGGCAGCAGCTAGGGGAGACCACATGTACGAACACATAGAATTGTAGGGGATATTTCACTTTCAAAGCATACTAGTTTCAAACAAAATTCAAAATTATACTAATCTGGCTTCAATTATACTATATTGGCTACTCTTCTAGAGGACCTGGGTTCAATTCCCAGCAGCCACATGGAGGCTCATAACCATCTATAACTCCGGTCACAGAGGACCTGATGCCTTCTTCTGACCTTTTTCGGCAACAGGCATGTACCTGGTGCATACACATACACACAGGCAGTATATACACATATAAACAAACAAAACAGTTAAGCAGTTGTGGTGCACGCCTTTAATCTCAGCACTTGAGAGGCAGAGGCAGGTGGATCTCTGAGTTAGAGGCTAGCCTGGTCTACAAAGTAAGTTCCAGGATAACCCTCTGCATTATCTCACACTTGGAATCTAAAGAATAAACTGAAGTCACAGAAGTAAACTACAACAGTGGCTGCCAGTGGTTAAGGTTTAGGAGAAATAAGAAGATAACCATTTAAGAATGCAGACTTTCTGAGTAGCATCAAGACAGCATATTCACCACTGTGACAACAAGGAACAATAATTTACTGTCACTGAAAATTGGCTAAGACATTAGGTGTTGGTAAAGTGGGCTGTTTTAGTTCCTGACAAACAAAGACTCTATAAAGCCTAAGATGGACTTTCCTGGTTACACTCCAAGAGTGAAGTCCCTGCCACATCAATCACCATTCTCTAAGATACAGATAAGCATCTGTTCTGAGGGCCTACGGAACTCTGTGTTTTCTAGTTTGCTAAGACATTAGGTGTTTTCATATCAAATATAAAATATAACTCAGTGGGCCAGCAAGTTGGCTCAGCAGGTAAAAATGCTTACCTCCAAGCCCAACCACCTGAGTTCAATTCCCAGGACCCACAAGGTGAGGAGAAAGCCAGGTCCTGAGTTGTCCTCTGACTCCACACGCATGATGTTGTCCACCCACACCCCAAATAAATAAATGTAATTTAAAAAAAAAAAAAACTATGTCAGGTGAGGAATATATTCAATAGTTTGGATCTAGATTCAGTAAACAAAATTAGTGCCAATTCTAACTATTATTATAATGCAGTATTATATTAATACTTAATGTATATTTAAGGCAAAATTGTAAGCTAGAGGTGTCTAGACTATACAATGAGACCCTCTCTCAAGAACTAAATAAACTCAACCTGCCTAAGAATTATTTTAAAAGTAAAGCTTGTAAGTCTAATGTGAAATTTCTCATAATGCACACTGTGAAATTAAACACAAAGCATTCCCTGACTCTTAGATTGAATGTTATGTATAGATTTATTAGATTCACTTGGTCTCAAGTCTATTTCAAGTACAGTTTCCTTAGTGATTTTAAGACCCAATGTTAATATGACTTCAGCATTGAAGAGAGTACTAAAACAGTCTTACACTCTCATCATAACACTATTTCTCTCTACATATATACTAATATTTGCTTTCCACACTTGGTTATTCTATTTCAGGGATCATATCTTTACAACCATATCACCCTTACAATAAATAGAGCTTTTTCGGTCTATTTATGTCCTAACAAATAAAATGAGTCACTTATTGGAAGCACAGAGAAGTCTTTCTATACATTATCAGCCAAGCACAGTGGGCCATTACTGAAGCCATACACTTGAGAGGTTAATGCAGGAGGATTATTAGTTTGAGGTCAGATTGCACTACACAGTGAATTCAGGGCCAAGCCTAAACTACACAGTAAGACCCTGTCACAAAAACAAATAATGAAAAATTATTATTTAAGACAATTTCAATCTCCTTGTCATTTCACAAAGTAACTTTTAAAAGGACCACACAAACTGTGATCAAGAATGAGTTGCAAAGATGATTTATGCAAATAAATAAATGTGATACACTGAATAACAAAGTGAAAAAAAAACTGTATTGCAGAAAATGTAAAGAATCATGTAACAACACAGAATATCAACTGATGGTAACAAGAGTCAATAAATTAGATAGAAATGTACTTAATTATAATGGAAGCATATGAAAAACAAATACAGTTATCATTCAGTGTTACAAAGCTCAATCTTGTCAAGGACAGGCCTACCTACCTTTCCTTCTTCTATTCAGCAAATACTGGGAAAAGCCTAGCTCAATCAATTAGGATAAGAAAAGAAAAAAGTCACCCAATGAAAGAAACTTGTTTCAGGTGATAGGGTGTCAATACAGAAAATTCCTCTGTGAAAGAAATTTTAAGACTCATAAAAGTTCAATAATTTTCAAATCAACACAAAGTGTCTATACACTACAAATTTAAAAAGCAAAAATATTATACACCCTATAAAACTGCATAAAATGATAGAGAATAAAATTAAACGGAAAATCTAAACCACTATGAACAAGACTATAAACATTGGCAAGGTATCCCATGCACACTGAGAGAATCACCACTGTTAGAATGTCCTTCCTACCCAAAGTGCTTTGTAGATTTATTGCCATCACATTAACAATTCTAACAGCATTTCTCATAGGCTTATGAAAAAATTCCCAAGTCGTAAGGAACCAAAAACTTTCAAATTAGGCCAAAGACTTAAATAAAAACAAAAATTTTAGGTTTAACAATGTATTACAAGGTTGGAGATGAAGCTCAGTTAGTAGAGAGTTCACTTCGCATGTATGAAGTCCCAAGTTTGATACCCAAGCACTGAACCAAAAACAAAACAAAACAAAAACAATGAATGTGGTGGTGCATACCTGTAATACTACCACTGGGGAGGTAGAGGCAAGAAGATCAAAAGTCCAAGGTTATTCTTGACCATTTAGTTAATTTCAAAGCCTAAGTTCCATGAGACCTTGTCTCAAGGAATAATTAAAGAAAAAAAAAAACATAGGCAGTAATCAAACAGTACAATATTGATACAAACAACATAACAAAATAGTTTAGATAAAACTTATAGTCATTGCTAGGCATAATGGCACATAACTTTAATCCCCGCACAGGTGGATCTTCATGAGTTTGAGGCTAACCTGGTCTACTTAGCAGGCCAACCAGAGCTACAGAGAGAGAGACTATCTCAAAATCAAAACAACAACAAAAACCTTATATAAGCCCGGCAGTGGTGGTGCTCGCCTTTAATCCCAGTACTTAGGAGACAGAAGCAGGCGAATCTCTGAGTTTGAGGACAGTCTGCAATACAGAGTGAGTTCCAGGACAGCCAGGGCTACACAGAGAAACCCTGTCTCAACAAAAAACAAACCATAAAACCAAAAAAAAGTCAAAAACAAAAACAAAACTCTTATACAGTCAAAATAATTTCAACAATGAGTTTAGAACTATAGCTTGAGGGTAGAGCACATGCCTAGCATTCATGAGGTCACAAGTTCAATTCCAAGCACCAAAATACAAATGTTGATAACCAAATTTTCAACAAAATTATCATAACATTAAAAAGGATTTCGAAAGAAATAAAAGGAACTGAAAAAAATGGATAGGCAAGCAAAATAAGTGCACCACTAACTATGGGGTGGGTATGTGGGTGTGTGTGTGTGTGTGTGTGTGTGTGTGTGTGTGTGTGTGTGTGTGTAGTGATCTAAACTCAGAGGTCAAGGAAAAAACGAAATAAAATTAAATAATAGTAAAAGAAATACAGTTAAGTTGGGTAGGCTGGTTCATACCCAAAATCACAGCACTCAGGAGGCCTAGGGAAGAAATACTGCTGCAAGTTTAAGTCTAGCCTGGTCTACACAGTAAGTTCCATGCTATTTTAGATTACATAGTAAGATCACCTCCAACAAACAAAACCCTGAAAATAAAATCTAAAACTGTGACACAATAAAACTCTAACTCGGGTAACTTCACAGCAAAATACATTGATCTTGAAATTAATAACTGAAATTAATATTTTAGCAAAGACATACAAATGACTTATAGATTAGAAAGAATCAAATACCATCTCATATTTTAAAATGGCACATAGAAAAAGTAAAAAGATAAACAATAAATTGATAGTCATTACAGAATAGTACAGACATACTGAATTAAAAGTACATTTATCGTTACTATAACAAACCCATTTTGGGGATTGTGTCTGAGGACATAAGATCATTAATTTAAAGAGACAGCTACACTCACAATTATGCAGCAATACTCCCAACAGCCAAAGTATGGAAATTAAGTATCCATAAACATGCCAAAGGATAATTAAATGTCTTAAAATGAAATAACTGACCATAACACAGCTTTACCTTAAGGACATCATATAAACTAACAGAAGCCATATAGAGAGCTAGGCATGATGGCACATGCCTGAAACTCCAGCACTAAAGTCTGAGGCAGAAGGTAAGTTTGGGGTCAGTTTGAGCTACAAAGTAAGATCCTGTCACAAAAAAATAAAAACCTAGGTAGTTAATACAGATGCTACATAACTTAACAAATAGTCTAAAGAAAAGCTGAACTCTAATCAGATAATGAGATAATGGCTACCAGAGACTGGGAACTCAAATAAAGGGGTTGTATTGGTCAGATCCAACCTACTTATGTAAGTACTTGAACACTCTGTAAAAACACAGTGATTTCAGTGCTAGCAAAGTATATACTTATGATAGTGGACAGAGCCAGGTATGGTGGCTTGTGCCTGTAATCTCAGCACTCAGGAGACTGAGCCAGGAATGCCATGAGGTCAAGACCAGTCTAAGCTACATGATTTTCATACTAGTCTAGGTCACAAAGTAAGACTGACTCGAAAAAAAGACAAAAGGGAGGGAAGCAGACAGTGCAGAGGACGTGCATGGCACAACAAATAAAATAACAAGTAGTGAGTAGATGAGAGTTTGTGTTCATTAGTTCACAATGCCAACATGGGACATATACGAGACACTAGGTATAAACAATAGTTTTCAATCATACAAATAGGAATATTTTTAAAAAGGAAAACCTATAATAGAACTTAGAAATTTATAATTGAAGTCATAAAAATACACAAATATAGAAATATTCAAAGTTCATCTAGAAGCACCCAGGAAATCTATGTGTTGCCATCCAAATAAAGCAAATCCCCTATTACACATACGTAGTTTGTGTTCAGTCTGTAAACACCACATAAAGTCAAATGTAAAAAGTTATTTCCGAAACTTCAGAAAAATTTTTCTCAACTGTGAGATCACAAGCGAACAAAAAAACTTAAAATCTATGACATTTCTATATGTCTTGCATCAACACACATAGAAACACTAAAGGTTTTCATTTCCTATACTACAAACCTTGACTGAGTTCACATATTGTGAGATTTTGATCTCTCCCATGATCCTTAAACTCAGAGCATCCTCAGAATGAGTTTTTACAGCAATTAGTGAAAACTGAATGCTTTCATACATTGCTTATTATATTAATAAAACTTGTATAGACCAAATTCTGATTGCAAAAGATTGATCAAGGGCCTCCAGAACAATTTTCTGAATTCCTTACATTCAAAGGTTTTCCCCCCAATGGGGATTTTCATGTTTATTAGCATCAGCAGAAGTAGTGAAGGCTTCCCCACGTTCCTTATATTCATATGGTTTCTCTCCTGCATGTTTCCGTAAATGTTTATTAAGGCCTGAGTGCTCTGTAAAGGCTTTTCCACAGTACTGGCATACATAGGGTTTCTCTCCAGTGTGAATTCGCATGTGAACTCGAAGGTACGAGGACCATAAAAATGACTTTCCACATATTATACACTGAAAAGGCTTCTCTCCAGTGTGCGTTCGCATATGAACGGGAAGATAAGAAGAACATGTAAATGTTTTTCCACATACAGTACACTGAAAGGGCTTTTCTCCAGTGTGAATTTTCAAATGCACATTAAGATAAGAGGAAGAAGCAAAGGCTTTCCCACAGTGGTCACATTCAAACGGTTTCTCTCCTTTGTGACTTCTTATATGTGCAATAAGGCCTGAGGAAGTGCTAAAGGCTTTTCCACATTCTTGGCATGCATAGGACTTTTCGCCAGTGTGATTTCGTAAATGTATAGTAAGGCCTGAACGAGCAGTGAAGTCTTTCCCACAGTAAGTGCATTTATAGGGTTTTACTCCAGTGTGAATTCGAAAGTGGGTCTCAAGGGATGATGAGTTTCTAAAGGATTTTGTGCACACCTTACACTGAAAAGGTCTCTCAGAACTGTGAGTTTTCATGTGTACAGTAAGTTGAGCAAAACTAATAAAGCCTTTCCCACATTCCTTACATTCATAGGGCCTTTCACCAGTATGTGTTCTTATGTGTTTAGTAAGGCATGAGCGCTCAGGGAAAGTTTTCCCACATTCTTTACATTCATATGGTTTCTCTCCGGTGTGAGTTCGCATATGAATACGAAGATAAGAAGATCGTGTAAATGTTTTGTCACACTGATTACACTCAAAGGGTTTCTCTCCTGTGTGAGTTCTTAAATGTCCAACAAGAGATGAGGAATGAGCCAAGGCTTTCCCACACTGGTAACATTCAAAGGGCTTCTCTCCTGTATGAATTCTTATATGTTCAACAAGGCCAGAAGATGTACTGAAGGCTTTCCCACATTCCTTACACTCATAGGGTTTCTCACCATTGTGAATTAGTACATGCTTAGTAAGGCCTGAACGTGCTGTGAAGTCTTTCCCACAGTAATTACATTTGTATGGTTTTATTCCAGTGTGAATTCGAAAGTGGGTCTTAAGGCATGAGGAATTTCTGAAGGTCCTTGCACATACCTTACACCGGAAGGGCTTCTCACCAGTGTGAGTTTTTATATGTTCAGTTAATTGAGCAAAGCTGGTGAAGGCTTTCTCACATTCTGTACATGGATAGGGCCTCTCTCCAGTATGTTTTCGTAAGTGTATCGTAAGCCAAGAACGGCCACTGAACGCTTTCCCACATACTTTACATTCATAGGGTTTTTCTCCTGTGTGAGTTCGTATGTGACCTAACAGGTAAGAAGAACGTGTAAATGCCTTCCCACATATGTTACACTCAAAGGGCTTCTCTCCAGTATGAGTTCTCAAATGCGTAGTAAGGTAAGAAGAAGATGCAAAGGCATTCCCACACTGGTCACACTGATATGGTTTCTCTCCTGTATGACTTCTCATATGTTCTGTAAGGCGTGAGGGTTGAATAAAGGTTTTCCCACATTCCTTGCACTCATAAGACTTCTCTCGCGTGTGTTGTCGTAGATGTACAATTAAGCTCGAGCGCTCAGTGAAGGCTTTCCCACATTCCTTACAGTCATAGGGCTTCTCCGAGGTGTGGCTTTGCATATGGATATTAAGGTAGATAGGATGTGTAAAGATTTTTTCACACTTCTTACATTCATAGTATTTTTTTTCAGTGGGAATTACAACATGATCGTCATGGCTTATAGAATGAGTAAAAGCTTGCTCACACTGCTCTGATTTGTGAAGATTCTTTTCACTATGAGAAGAACTATGTGCCTGCAGTTCTAACTGATTAATGAAAATTTTCCCACATTCGCAGCATTCAAAGAATTTTTCCACAGTGCACATTTTCTGGGAAACATCTGGAGTCACGGTGAAGGGTTTTACACACTGGTTCAACTGAAGAATGTTCTCTTCGGTAGAATTTTCTTTAAGTGGTGGCAAAAAGTCTTTTCCATACAAATTACACTCTGAAGTGTTATCTGTATTTGAAGTACTTATGTGAGTCTCAGGGCATGAATCTTCACTGAAAACTGTTCCAACTTGTATAGAGTCACCAAGCACCCCTCTCTTGTGTTCTCTTCCCTATTGATAAAGGGTAAAAAGATGATTAAAGGATTTTTCAGGCTTGTATAGGAATGTATACTTGTGGGAATTCTGATGCACTAATTTATGCTGAATATGTTGGTTTCCTACTGTAATCCCAACACTCTGGAGGCTGAAGCAAAAGTCACAAGTGAAGGCTATTTATTTTAAGTGCTAGTGAGCCCCTCTCTGATAAAAGGAGTAAACAGAAAAAGAGGGAAAAAGAAGAGTTCCCTTGCCTGTGATAGCTATTTCTACCAAATATCTTTCATTTATATCTATTTTTATTAATGAATTCCTAATCTTCCCTGAAATTGGACAGTAAGAAATACCCTTGTTCCCCCAAGGAGTTATGTCAACTATGCTTCAGGAATGGCCCTATATACACCAAGGAAGTTTGGTTAGCACAAATTCAAATTGATAGGCTATTTATAGTCTTAAAAAAGGATGTCGAGTTGGGGTGAAAAAGTGAAGGTGAATCTTGGAGGACTTAGGAGAAGTGGGAGTTGATTATTATCAAAATACATTGTATGAGATATTCTCAAAATTAAAAAAAAAAAAAAAGAAAAGAAAAAGAAAGAAAGAAAGAAAAAGAAATATTCTGGGGCTGGAGAGCTGGCTCAGAGCACCTGCTGCTCTTCCAAAGGACCCAGGTTAGTTTCCCAGCATCCACATGGCAGTTCACACTTGTCTATAACTCCAGTTCCAGGGAATCAGATGCCCTAGTCTGTTCTCCAAAAGCACCAGAAATGCACATGATACACAGACTTATGTGCAGGCAAAGCTCCCATAAACATAAAAGAAAAGCAATTTCATTTGTGAGCCTTACCAGTTGCATTCCATTTGACACATCGGACCAAAATACATCCTGCTGAAGTGCTGTCCCTTTTGTCTTAAGGTGCAGTTCCCATTCTAAAGTGAGACCGGAAAACATATATAAGGATTTGCACAACAAATGGAAAGTTCAATTTTTAAAAACAGGCACAAACCCATCTCATGTGGCCAGGGGTGGTGGTACACACCTTTAAGGAGGAAAGGCAAGCAGATGTCTGAGTTCAAGGTCAGCCTGTTCTATAAGTTGAGTTCCAGGCAAGAAATTCATTTATATTTTTTTCATATTGAAACACATTAAACAATAAGGCAAAGAGAGATTAAAGCATCTAAATCTAAAATATGGCAAACATAGGATATGGTGTCAAAGCTGTAACAATTAAATTTTTCTACTAAAACTAAATGGGATGGTAAATAAAATAGAGAAAAGGAAAAAAAAAAAGTACGTCACAGATGCTATACATTAGCTTTTTCTATTAAAATTAAATTGTGTTCCAAGGACCTCAGATTCAAGGTGGTCCTTCTAACAGTTCCCTTGACACACTTCCAAACATAAGGAACTTGACAATGACAAGAAATGTTTTCAACAAATACTAACCTTGGAGAATTCCTTGCTCCATTACTGTCAACTCTACTTTCCGCTCCAGCCAAGAGATCAGGCTAGGTTTGAACAACTGACCTCCTAAACAGAGACAAATACATCAATGGAAACGTCTCATAAACTCTCCAATGATAGAAAAACACATTTCTCAAGAAATATTTAAAATTATTAACAGCTCAGAATACAAATATTTATGCTATTGGTGACTAGAAGTTTTCTGTGACCTACCAAACCCACATTTAAAAAACACTAGTGAAGACCAAGTCTGTTGATGTAATCTCATCACTCACAAGGCTGAGGCAAGAGGATCAAGACTTTCAGGCCAATCATGGCTACAAAGCTAAATAGTGAGACCTGTCTCAAGCCAAAAAAAAAAAAAAAAATGGCTGAAGTAGAGTGTGGTGATATTTTGTTTGTGACCTAACAAATAAAGCTTGCCTGAAGATCAGAGTGTAGAGCTAAGCCACTAGTTAGCCATAGAGGCCAGGCAGTGGTAGCACACACCTTTGATCCTAGCCCTTGGAATCTCACACCTTTAATTCCAGTACTAGAGAGGTAGAGACAAGAAGTGAAATGGCTGGGCAAAGAGAGGAATATAAGGCAGGAGGAGATAGGAGCTCAGCTCCCTTTCAGGCTGAGAATTCAGTAGAGGTAAGAAATGGCTGTGTCTCTGTCTCTCTGATCTTTAAGCATTTACCCCTATATCTGATTCCGGGTTTTTATTAAGACAATTAGGACTTGTACTATAGTAGAGCACTTGCCTAGACTGTATAAGGTCCTAAATTTAATCCCCACTACTGCCCATAAACAAATAAATACTATTAATGGCATGCAATGGTCCTATGCATCCATTATTAATGAAAATTCTATGCTTTAAAAAAATGTAAAATAAAATGCACTAAATTATTTCTTTCAATAAGATCTAGTATAAGTAATGAAAGTTTTATAAAGTTACTACTACCCCTGCTCCCCAGAGATACAGACCAAACCCAAGGCCACATATGTCTAAACAAGCACTCTACCACAAAGAAACATACCCAGCCATGGGTCTGCATTCTTATATGGAAAAAATGATAGCACTAGTCCTTCAGAAACAGATTCACAAAAACTGTTAAAATAAAAACAACAGCCAGGTGTGATAGAGCACATCTGTAATCTTAGCTCTCAGAAGACTGAGGTAGAATGCTGAGTGCTTGAAGTCAGCTAGAGTTATAGAGTAAGACCCTGCCACAGAACAAAAATCAAAAAGAGAAAGAATATCAAAATAACACTATTAGTATAGTAATAGTGATGCTACTAACCATGATTTAGTTGAGAACTACCATGGTGGGATAATTATATTAAGGAAAGGATTTAATCTGCTATTTCCCACTGTTTTCTGAGCTGATATCACATTCTAGAACACTATTTGTTATCTTATGAATCTAGAACAAATGATGGCAGTCTTACCTACTGTGGCCAGGTTCTGGTAGTTCTCCAGCATCACATCTCTGTAGAGATTTCTCTGAATAGGATCCAGTGAAGTCCACTCTTCCTGGGTAAAGTCCACAGCCACATCTTCAAAGGTCACTGCATCCTGAACCATCACATAAACACCAGCTTGAGCAAAGCAAACATCATCTATGCTCAATGGAGAATGACGAAGTAAAATCCATGCCTATAAAGGAGTCTGAGGTCCCCATAATCTATCTCAAGTCTCAGTATTTCTAGAGCATCTCTCTATCTACACTCACTCTCTACACCTTTTATACTCATAGATTTTGGCAGCTCTTACAAATAAACTTACACTGCCCCAACTACACAGGGAACTCTATTCATCCTACTCCCCTATGCTGTGACATGCTCCCAAGCATTTCAAACTTGTTATGTGATTATAAATGAATTTACTTCTTTAAAAATGGGGATTTTCATCTTTATCATTTGTCAGAACACATAAAATAATAAATATTTAAACACTAACAGAAGTCAAGACACATGATTACTAAAATACTGAAATATTTTCAGGGTAATCCCTCACCTAAATATGTGCCTTTGGGGAAAATTCAACCAAGCAATCAGTCATGGCATGGGTTTTTGGTTTGCTGATTTGTTTTGCTGTGAGGGCATGTCTACCTATGAGAAAATGTCTTCTTGGCCAATTTCACATTAACTTTAGATCCTCTAATACTCCTCTTCAGAGTACATGATAAGAGATCATTCCTTCTACCAAGAAACCCATTTCTCTTCATGTCCTGACTTCTTACAAAGAAATTTATCAATCCTGGCTAAGTGCATAAAATAGGAAATAAACTTTTTTGTTGAACTTACCACCTGCTGAGTCTCCATGAAGGTATGTCTTGTCAAAAAATCCTGCTCTAGTGCTAAATCTTTGGTTTGTAGTTGTTTTTCTAATTCTGGAATTGAACCCACAAAATAAGATTAGATTTAAATAACAGAACAGTATAGCAAGTTAAAAGTATCTCCATGGTTTTCTAAATAAACCTGGTAAGCAAACTAAAGATTTAGAGGAAATTTTGCTACATATAATTCTATTAAAACTAATACATGGTAATAAAACAAAAACTTGTCACCAAAGAGAAAAAGGAAGAAATAGCATGAAAGTACAGCACAGTATGATGATGCACACCTACAATCCCAGCACACACGAATCTAAGACTGGAGAATCAACTATTTAAAACTACACCATAATAGAAAGAGAGAGAGAGAGAGAGAGAGAGAGAGAGAGAGAGAGAGAGAGAGAGAGCGAGCATGCATTTGAGGCAAATCCCAGAGAGAGAGAGAGAGTGAGAGAGAGAGAGAGAGAGAGAGAGATGAAAAAAGAAAAGTTCATAAAACAATGAGCTTGGCACTCCAGGAGGCAGTCAGAGGCAAGTGAATCTCTTGCCTCGAGTTCAAGGCTGGCCTAGCATACAAAGGAAGTTCCAGGCCAGTAAGGGACAAACAGTAACTCAAAAAACCAACCAAACAAAAAAAGATAATGAACTTGAAACATAAAATGCTATCTCATTAGACCTAACTTCTCAGAGGTCTGCTAGTACTTATTCCTGTTTGAGGCAAAGGAATATGGTCAGTGTCCCCTGTAGGTGTATACAAGGTTTCACTTGAATCTTGAATTAAGGACAGTGGTTAAATCAGAATGATAATAACTAAGTTGCATTCATACATTATGGTGTTGAAGCAATTGATTAACTTTAAGCCATACTTTATTTTTCAAGATAATTTTGATTTTTTTTTTGTCCAATATGAAAATGAAATTTTTAAGGAAGAATAATTAAGCTTGAAATTTTTTTTTTAAAGATTTTACTTATTATGTATACAATGTTCTATCTGCACATATGTTTATAGGCCAGAAGAGGGCACCAGATCTCATTATAGATGGTTGTGAGTCACCATGTGGTTGCTGGGAATTGAACTCAGGACCGCTGGAAGAGCAGTAGGTGTTCTTAACTACTGAGCCATCTCTCCAGCCCCAAGCTTGAAATTTTTAATCAAGGTTTTTTCCTATGAAGGTGGTTGATTTTAGAATTTGAATTGAGAATGTACCTCTGTACATTTTACTTAGATAAGTATCTATAGTCTTATCTTCTGTTTAAATCTTATTTATTTAGCGTATACATAACTTCTGGAAAAAAATGTTATCTCATTCGATCACGGGATTTTGGGGGAGACAAAAAGTAACAACAGGAAAACTGATGATATATGCCATTGGTCACTGTTGTTCTTCACAAACATTCACCTTGAAGAACTTCTCTCTGTGTGCTCACCAATTCTTCTTTCAAACAAGTCAAATCACTGGGTTTGGTAAGTGTCTGACATCCTATACATAGAAAAAGTTGCATTAACAGGAGATGACAAACTTTTCTATGTTTCAGTACATTTGGGTCTCAGGTAGCCCAGGCTAGCCCCTCAAACTTGCAAACCTACTGGGATTACCAGCATGTACAATCAAACCCAGCTTTTGGTCTACAATTCTAATAAAAGCAGTAATTATTTCAAATGGACCAAAAAAGACAAAGCCTTATCCCATGATCCCAAGGATTTCTGACCACTGAAATACAAATCAATTTCATATTTGTATTTCTGAAGCTCTAGCAATTTAATCAGACAAAAATTAATCACAGCAATACTTGCTAGTCAATAAAGTAGACCATTAACTTATAAATATTATAGTTCATCTAATTCAGATAAAGTCATAAGACAAATAGAACACTAACTAGAAAGTACTATTCAATAGATCAAAGATGGCAACAAGAACATACATTTCAACAGAACTAGATGATACACATTTTAAAAACCACCAGAGTGGGCCATCAAGATAGTTCATTGGGTAAAAAAGTTTCCCATGTAACACTGACAATCTTAGTTCAATATGCAGAACCCACATCTTCACTGACAACATCACACTTGGGAAGATGAAACCTCAACTGAAGAACTGACTCCATCAGATTAGCCTGTGGATGTTTTCAGAACCTTTGATTGCTAATTGATACAAAAGGGCCAGGTCTGTGTAAAAAAAAAAAGTAGATGAGCAAGTCAAAGGGAGTAAGGCAGTGTTCCTCCATGGTTTTTGTTTCAGGGTCTGCCTACAGGTTCCTGCCTTGGCTTCTCTTGATGATGGACTATAACCTTAAGCCAAATAAACCTTTTCCTCCCCAAGTTGCTTATTTACTGTTTTATCACAGCAACAGGAAGCAAACTAGGACACCAAATATTAAAAAGTCAGATGCAAAGGCAGACATCTGTAATCCCAGCCCTGGCACTCCTAGAATGAGATGAGAAGCAGAAAAAGGAGAACTGGCCAGAGTGCAGCGGCAGAAATGAGAATGAACCTTCCTCCCACAAGATGGGAGCAGAGAACTGACGCCCTGTGTATTGTCCTCTGATTTCCACATGGTTGTTGGCACATGTGCACCTGCACTCATACACACAAAACAATAAAAATAAATAAATCTTGTTTTTGTTTTTCTAGACAGTTTCTCTGAGCAGCCCTGGGTTGTCCTGGAACTCACTCTGTAGACCAGGCTAGCCTCAAACTCAGAGATCCACCTGCCTCTGCCTCCCGAGAGCTGGGATTAAAGGTGCATGATCATCACCACCTTAAAGCTTAAAAAAAAAAAAATTCTACAGTGTGCTAGGCATGCAGCTCAGTAATGAAGCACACACATAACAGTGATGAGACACTGGAGTTTACTATAAATCCCCATTAAACTAATATCATATGTTTAAATATTTTTGAAGAGAAACTGCTGTCACTGTTATCTCATTGGATTTAGCAAAGATCCTAAACATACTAAGTACATAACAGGTGCCTGCTCCACATGAAGCATCTGTCATGTGAGAATAACTACCAACTTACCTACAGAGGCCAGGTTTTTATAATCCTCCACTGTCACATCACTGGGTATGATGTTCTGAGTTGGATCCTTTGTACTACACTCCTCTTGAGTGAAATCCACAGCACCATCCTGAAAGGTCACCAAATCCTAAACCAGCCATACATGCTTGCTTCAACCAAGTTAATATCCCCACCAATCATCCCAGGAGACTAAGGACAGGGAACTCAATGCCTATAGAGAGAGCTGCAAGCTCTCCTATTGCCTACCCTGGGGTTCCAGGGCCCTAGACTAGGCTTCTCTGTATTCACACTCACACTCTGTCCATGGACTTTAATGACACATTTCAAACATTCTCACCTCACCACACACTGACCTTTCTCGTCTTCCCTCTTTTTAATAACATTCCTGGACATAATGTAAAAATGGGGTAAATATGAAAAACAAAGTCTTTGAGAAAATGATACTTTCACTTTCTTACTATTTTTCAGAACACTTTACAAAACAAACTGGCAGTTGGCACCACAGGGTCAAGACTATAACAACATATTACAGCAGTGTGAAAAAGCTCCTCTTCCGAGGTAATTAGTCCTTGTCGGGGCTTTATTCCCTTTGATGATCCCTGGAGACAAGTTGGTCTGCATGGAAAGATGTATACCTCTATATGTAATGATGTCAGTTTGTGGAACTTCTTCATACCTTATTAGAGCTTTTCAGGCAATCAACCAGTATGCTTTCTCCCTCTGTTTCTTCCCCTTGACTGCAGACTTGGTCCCCAGAAAGCAGATTTCCTGGAAAAAGATACAACAATCCAGAGCTGCCAAAAAGCCCACATTCACTGTGAGATGGGAGTTCATCTGTTTGCAATTAATACATAACTCATTTCACTCAGATAACTCTAGTAACCTACAATGCCACAGCAATTCTTACAACAAGGAGACACAATGGTGAACTGTCTTGCCTACCAAGTAAAGTACATTAGTTTTGCTTTAACACCAAGAAAATGTAAGTTCTGAGAAACGTAATTCTGAACTTGCCTGATGACAAAAATCAGTAATGAATTATGCAGTACCCGTTCCCAAGCACATACTAGAGGGCTGATATACAAAACAGCCCTCTTTGGCCCACCTCAGCCCTCTAGAACAGACTGGCAGACCTCTGGATCTACACTGTGTAGGAGGGACCTACATCAGATTCAAACACAGCAGCAACAGGACTTACCACAGGACAAACTGGTAATGTCCATCCTTTGACTAATGGTAAAATGTGTAAACAAATTCTTCTGTGACTCCAAGGACACGTCAGGGAAACTTATGCATCAAGGGGGAAAATGACGATATTCATTTCTCTTTAATCTGCATGAATCAAAAAGCAACACTTAGCAGTCATCAAACATCATATATTAGCTCTCTGCAGGTGAGATAATGAAACCACTAAAAATGTATACCTTATAATATGGGTTCATCAATGATACCACTCTTGGGCATATACCCAAGGAATGCTCGATCATACCACAAGAAAACTTGCTCAACTATGTTCATATCAGCATTATCAAAATAGCCAACACCTGGAAACAACCTAGATGCCCCTCAATCGAAGAATGGATAAAGAAATGTGATACATTTACACAATGGGGTACTATTCAGCAGTGAAAAACAATGATATCATCAAATTTCCAGGCAAATGGATGGAACTAGAAAATATCATCCTGAGTGAGGTAACCCAGACTTTGAAAGACAAACACAGTATGTACTCATTCATAAGTAGATACTAGATGTAAAGCAAAAGATAACCAGACTACAATCCACAGCTCTAGTCAGTGCAGGTGCTGTTAATGAACCCATATTATTTTTTCTTTATTAAGAAATGTTTTATTCATTTTATATAGCAACCACAGATTCCCCTCCTCCCACTGCCCCGCAAGGCTTCCCCCACAACCCATCCCCCCATCCCCTCCTCTGAAAAGGTAAGGCTTCCCATGGGAAGTCAGCAAAGCCTGGTACATTCAGTTGAGTCAGGTCCAAGCCCCTCCCTCCCACATCAAGGCTGTGCAAGGTGTCCCACCATAGGTAATGGGCTCCAAAAAGCCAGCTCATGCACCAGGGATGGATCCTGATCCCACTGCCAGGGGCCCCTTAAACAGACCAAGCTATGCAACTGTCTCCCTTATGCAGGGAGCCTAGTCCAGTCCCATACAGCTCCACAGCTGTCTGTCTAAAGTTCGTGAGTTCCTACGAGCTTGGTTCACTTGTCTCTGTAGATTTCCCCATCAAAATCTTGATGCCCCTTGCTCATAGAATCCTTCTTCCCTCTCTTCTTCTGGACTCCTGGAGCTCAGCCCAGTACCTGGCTGTGGATCTCTGCATCTGCTTCCATCAATTACTAGATGAAGGCTCTATGATGACGGTTAGAATATTCACCAATCTGATTACCAGGGTAAGACAGCTCAGGCACCCTCTCCACTATTGCTAGTAGTCTAAGCTGGGGTCATCCTTGACAGCAGGTATCATAATCATTATATAAAAAAGCAATCTATACTCTCAAAATTAATGACTGTTCAAGTACAAAGTAGTGAGGAAGGGAGAACACTGACATTAATCTGAATAACTATCCCTGAAATGTTATTTTGCATGATTATTATACACCACAATAAGTGCCATAGGACTCAGGAAAGTAAGCACATAAGTTACTTAAAACATAACATTCTGTGCTGCAGCAGTGGCTCAGAAGTTAAGATCACCTTCACAACCATCTACAACTCTAGTCCCAGTGGATCTAACACCCTTTTGCGGGCATCCTTGGGCATCAGTAAATACGTGACACCAAGACATACATGCAGACAAAGCACCATCTTAGCAAGCAATTCTACTGCAGTGATAAAACATCGTGACCAAAAGCAACTTGCTGAGGAAATGGTTTATTTCATATTACACTTCCAGTTAATAGCCCATGACTGAGGAAAGTCAAGGCAGGACCTAGAAACAGGAACTGAAGCAGAGGCCATGGAAGAATGCTGTTTATTATTAACACCTGGCTTCCTCTTCTTGCTTGCTCAGCCCACTTTTTTATATACCCCAAGACCATCTGCCCAGGGACAGACTGTGGGCTGTCCATAGTGGGCTGGACCGTTCTGCATCAATCATCAATCAAGAAAATGCCCTCACAGGTTTGTCTATAGGCCAATCTTATGGAGATAGTTTCTCAACTGAGGTCCCTTCTTCTCAGATGAACCTAGCTTATATCAAGCTAACAACAACAAAAACTCAGGATACATTCATATACACAAAATAAATATATTTTCTAAATTCTACTTGACTATACGGCATTGTGACCAGAATCTCCTTGTCTTACAGAAACACTAGAGCAAGTAGCAACCACAGTTTAGCCTCACTGAAGTCTGACAGTAGGAAGACTATGTATTTCATTCCAGCCAGTGCTCAGGTAGAAAAAAAGGAACATACAAAACACCATTACATAAAGATTCAGGGATCCATTCATCAGGTAGAAAGATGTGCAGACACAACAACTTGAGTGTCAAGTCTGAACATACTTCCTGCCCGCTATATAATAGTGGATGTCAAAAAGGGAATGTGTAACAACAGATAGTTCATCCTGACTAAACAAAACACAAAGCCATGGAAACACTGGATGAGGAAAACATGTTATACCAAAAGAACCTCAAGATAGGCCATCCAACAATAGCAAAATACATTTTCCCCAAATGGATAGGGCATATTCTCTAAGATAAAAGCCAGATAGTCTTAACAAATATAAGGAGACTAAACTGTCCAAGTTATCTTTTCACACTACACTGGTTCAAACTAGAAAACTATAGTGAAAGCAAAATTACAAAGTTGACAAATATAGAGGAATTAACAATACACCTTGAACAATGTGCTAAGAATTTTAAAAAGAAATACAGGCCGGGCAGTGGTGGCACACATCTTTAACCCCAGCACTTGGGAGGCAGAGGCAGGTGGATCTGTGAGTTCAAGGCCAGCCTGGTCTACAGAGCAAGATCAAGGACAGCCAGGGCTACACACACACACACACACACACACACACAAAAAAAAAAAAAAAAAAAAAAAAAAGAACCACTGCTGGGCAGTGGTGGCGCATGCCTTTGATCTCAGCACTCAGAAGATAGAGGCAGGTGGATCTCTGTGAGATAAAGGCTAGTCTGGTCTACAGAGGAAGTTCCAGGACAGTCAAAGCTAACATGGTTCTGGCAGACCTTGTCCTTTCCCCATTCCCTCTTCCTTGCTAAAAAAAAAAAATTAGATTACATTCCTAAAGCTAGCCATCAGGTCCCTTATTTGGTCACTTCCTCCAGGAGGTTGACCACCAAGGTCCAGCTATCAAAGTATTTAAATCCCCTTTTGGCTCACGTAATTCACATGCCCAGTCAAAATTAAACACCTCATCCTAACACAAGTTTTCCCTTTCCCTTTATAAACTGCCATCTGCCTATGGGCCTCATCTGTCTCCTCTATCCAGAGGCAGTCCTTTGTCCCTCTGGGGCAAATATCCCTTCTCCCTCTCCCTCATCCTCTATCTCCTGTCTTTGTCTCTTATTCCCTGACACTTGTCCTCTGGGGCAAAAAAAAAAAAAAAAAAAAAAAAAAAAAAAAAAAAAAAAAAAAAAAAAAAAAAAAAAACTCTCCTTTGTGCTGAGAACTTGGTCTTGGGGTGTCTTGGGCAAACTTAAAGGTCCCTTTCACTAACACTACTGACTCAATCACATAAAAATTCCCCCACCTAGGAAACATCTGGGAAAGTACCATCACAACTGCATTCTACAAAGTACCTAAATAATTCCAGAAACCTTGTGCCCTTCCAAAAATTAGAAGAGTAAGAAACAGTTCTAAATTCATCAATCACTATGCTACCAAAGCCAGACACAGAACACTATGAATAAAGACCACTAGTACCCTTGACTATGAAATGGCTAAGGTGGCACCATCTTGTCCTGACTTTATTTTGTATCTGCCAAGAAACTCCTCAGCCTTTCACCCCCGATCCACATTTTGAGACAAACAACAATTATGACAACTCATCATAACCAATCCTACACTGCAGAAAATAAGGAATCCTATACCAAAGAAGACAGGGTCATCCACGAGAGCACAAGAAAGGAGACACTGCCTAAGATGAGCACATATATTAACAAAGGAGAACCTGGAAGAAACTCATCATATCCAAAACAGCAAACTCCTAATACAAATAAACAGGGGTGAAGTTCAATTCCACATGGTGGCTCACAACAATCTCTATAGGATCTGATGCCCTCTTCTAGCATAAAGGCATACATGAAGATAGAGCACTCATATATTAAATAAATAAATAAATCTTTTTAAAAAATCTGTAAAATCTGTAACAAAAAGTTAACTTAAAACTACATGGTATACTAAGAGGGTTGATGAAAATTTATACATAGGTAATCTTAATTTACTACAGCATACTGCATGTGTAACCTGGATTCAACTCTTGTTTTAAAATGGATATTTTTGAGTAACAGTGGATTCTCCAAGATATTTTAGATTGGGATGGATTTTGGATTCTTGTCTTGAGAATAAGAATAACAGATGAGGAAAATAATCATAAAAACAAGATTTTTTTTAAAAGGGGGGACAACACTGAAAAGGCTATAATTTAAAATGTAATCATTGGGCTGGAGAGATGGCTCAGTGGTTAAGAGCATTGGCAGCTCTTCCAGAGGTACTGAGTTCAATTCCCAGCATCCACATGGTGGCTCACAACCATCTGTCATGGGATCTGGTGCCCTCTTCTGGCCTGCAGGCAAACATGCAGATAGAGCACCATATACATAAAATAAATAAATAAATCTTTAGAAAATAAAATAAAATGTAATCATTTTTATTCCTCCAACAAGAAAATATAAATGAGGTTTAGTGTGTTTAATAACTCATTTCCCCTTTTTTAAAAAATGGCTAAATAACATGTCTTCTAGATGTACCTTTATCTCAGAATGTCATGGGTTAAACCAAAATGCTTGTCCTTGAACATTCTCAAAATTCACTGACCTTAGGAATGCTTTCAAACTGAACTAAAGACAGACTTCACGTGGAGTATTTTCTAGAAACCACTTTTATTAGATTGAACTGAAAGGGGTTCTGTAAATTTTTGGGGGGTACATTCTTAAAAATGTAACAGTTTAAAATTGTTTAGACACAGAAAAAAATTCATTGAGTCTACAACCATCAGTGGTTGATATATGCAAAGATTCTTCTAGTATTTTGCCAATTCTAGTTTTCACTTTAAACACAGGGCTTTGGCCAGATACACACCTGAGCTAATAGAATACACTAGCTCAGGACCCAGAGGACTAGGCCTCAGACATCCATTTAAAAGGGCCAAGATAGAAAATGCTGCCAGAAGCAAAACCAAGTAGGAAAGCTCCATAAAGAAAGCTGTCAAGAGAGAGAGAGAGAGAGAGAGAGAGAGAGAGAGAGAGAGAGAGAGAGAGAGAGAGAGAGAGGAGAGAGAAGAAGGAGGAGGAGGAGGAGGAGGAGGAGGAGGAGGAGGAGGAGGAGAAAAGAGAGAAAGAAGAAAGAAGGGAGGGAGAGAGAAAGGAATGAAGGAAAAAAAAATCAGCCCAAGCCTTCTGGCTTAGGGCTACTGCCTTTGACCAGGTTTTGATGCCAACCTGACAGTCACTATCAGGGACCAACATCCCTAGTTAGATCTTCTGATTAAAAATATGACTTTAAAAAGAATCAGCAGAGGTTTGTTGTCACGAGATACAATCTGACCAGAGTTTTGGACAGACTAAGATGACAGACAGCTAAAGAATAACTGAGGCTCAAAAAACAGGGTGAACTAGGATGGAAAGGAATGGAAAAAAAAAATTAATATATGGGGAAGCAGACGAGAGGCTAAGGAGTTGGAACCACAGATATGAGCACCAAAAACTGAGATATTCTATCTTATCTTATGAAGCAGCAAGACTGTGGTGATATATTTACAATCCAAGAAATAAAGCTTGCCTGAAGAGCAGAGGACAGAGCCAGCCACAGAGTTAGCCACAGAGGTCAGGCAGTGGTGGCAACACACCTTTAATCCTAGCACTCAGAAGGCAGAGACAGAGATCCGTCTAGATCTCTTTAAGTTCAAGGCCATGCTGGGCTACACAATATTAATCCAGTGTCAAAAAGAAACAGCCAAGCAGTGGTGGCACACACCTTTAATCCCTGCATTAGGAAGGTTGAAACAGGAAGATATGGCTGGACAGAGAAAGGAATATAAGGCAGGAGGAGACAGGAATTCACACTCTTGCAGAGGCTCTGTCAGGCTGAGGAGTTGGTAAGGTAAGAGGTAGTAGCTGTGGCTTGCTCTATTTCTTTGATCTTTCAGCTTTCACCCTTATATTTGGCTCCAGGTTTTTATTATAAGACCATTTAGGATTCATGCAACACAAGACGATGGCCTGAGCAATTTGGCAAGAGCCTATGGAATATCTCTCCTCACCTACGGTGTATTCAGGCTAACGGAAATTGGCTTGAAAATGTCTATCTGGCCTCTTTATCTTTGCTGACTTTGTTAAGTATCAGCTATTTAGACAAACTGAGTCATACAAGAAACTGATATTCTATAATGATGCACTATAAAAGGATTAAAAAAAAAGATTCTCAGTCTCTCTGTGGGCTGCCATTTATGATTTAAGTTTTACTTTGGTTACTAATAGAGCTTCAATTCAAGAATTATAATTTTTAAGGCTATAGTTAGGACATGCAGGTTAATAATCACCTTATAAATGATCAAATTCTTTGACATGCTCAGAACTATGCTTATAGTCATGCTAAGAACAAATTGTAATTCTTTATTTAAGAATTAAATAAGAACTAAAATAAAACTTTATTTAACCTTCTGTATGTTTACAAGGTTAAGCCTAAAACAAGTAACTAAAAAGAAGTAAAGTTTATTTAAAGTCAAATGTACTTAATAGACAGGCTTCAAAAACTGTTTAGAGACCTGCTGAACGGGCATTTAAAGTGTTTTGAGTATACAAAGAGAGGTTTCAGGGGCTGGAGAGAGGGGCTAGTAATTAAGAGAGCCTGATGCTCTTCCAGAGGAACCAGGTCTGGGACCCAGTACCTACACAGCAACTCACAACTCTAGGAGTTCCAGAGATCTGATGCCCTCTTCTGACCTCCACAGGCAGCAGGCATGCACATGTTGTACAAACATACATGCAGGATAAACACATACATAAAATAAAAATAAACCTTTTTTTCTTAATCTTAGTATTATTTATTTGGGGAACTGAAAAGACTTACCTTAGTTATGGCCAGTAATGGCTGCAACTCTGAAAGGGTAAAAGGAGTATTCTGCTAATCTAGTATTCTGGCCCTAGTAGTAGTAGTAGTAGTAGTAGTAGTAGTAGTAGTAGTAATAATAATAATATAATAATATCCTGTGGATTCAGCCTCTTGGTGTGGATCCAGCTTAGCTCTTTCCTGCTGATCTTCTCCATTCCTTTCTGTCAGCCGCTGATATGCAGAAACACGTTCTACCAGGGTTCCCCAACAGGCAGGACCCAGCCAATTTTCACTCTCCTTCCTCTTCTCCTTTACACTGTCTCCAGATTTACTCTTAGTCCCACAGTGGCATGCTCCCATGAGCACTTCCTCCCACCCACCTCCATTATCTGGGACCTCTATTACCTCGGAACTCCACTTCTTGAAGCAGACTCAGGGTCCCCCTAGTTTTTTTCATTCCTGTCTTTCCAGACTTGTTCTTTTATTATTTTTTCTAGAATACTACTTATTCTACTATAGCCTGGCTGCAGGAAACTCACCTCCCACCACATCTACATTCCCTGGGGACTCTGCTTTTGGTAATGGACCTCTGCTCTCCCTAGCTCTTTCCCACAGCCACTCTCAGCCTTTCTTCCTAGTCTATCTCCATTCCTTTGCCACCTGCTGACCCACAGAAGCACTACCTAACAGGGACCCCACAGCCATCACACTTGCCTAAGACAAGTCCAGAGAGGGCAACCAAAGAACAGAACACCTACACAATCAAGACAAGGCCAGGTACTGACACCAAGAAATACCTCAAACCGTAATTCCAAATGCCTAGATCATAGCACAAAAATACCAATATGCCTCCCTCCACCAAAAGCCAGCAGCCTTATTACAGTAGGCTCTGAGAAATGCAATATACTTAAGCATAAGATGAGAACTTCAAAAGAGCAATTATAAATATGTTCAAGGACCAGAAAGAGGATATAAATAAATCAAAGTCTGAAAAGACACAAAAAGTTGAGTAAAACAATTCAAGACATAAAAGTGGAATTTAACAAGGAAATAGAATCACTAAAGTAAATCAAAACTGAAATAAAACTAGAAATGAAAAATTTAGCAAGTCAAACAAAACCTCAGAGCTAAGCCTCACCAACACAGAACAAGACATGGAAGAGGGACTCTCGGGTGTTTAAGACAAGGTAAAAGAAATGGATAAATCCAAAAAAATAAAAAATAAAAACACCACCACAACAAAAACACACCTGGCACAAAATATCTAAGAAACCTGGGACACTATGAAAAGACCAAATGTACAAATAATAGGTGGAAGAAGAAAAACACAAGTCAAAGGCACTGAAACCTTAGAAGAAAAGTTTCCCAATCTAAAGAAGGTGTCTATCAGCTGGGCGGTGGTGGCGCACACCTTTAATCCCAGCACTCGTGAGGCAGAGCCAGGTGGATCATTGTGAGTTCGAGGCCAGCCTGGACTACCAAGTGAGTGCCAGGAAAGGTGCAAAGCTACACAGAGAAACCCTGTCTCGGAAAAAAAAAAAGAAGGTGTCTATCGAAGTACAATAAGCATACCGAACATCCAACAGACTGGACCAGAAAAGAAATTCTCCAAAACACACTATAATCCAAGGAAGGATATTAAAAGCCATAAGGGAAAAAGACATATAGACAGGCCCACAAGAGTAACACCTGACTTCTCAATGGAGACACTGAAAGACAAAGACCTGAGTAGATGTTCTAAAAACTTCAAGAGACCACAGATGTCAGCTCAGACAATAATACCCTGCAAAACTACCAATCACATTAGACAAAGAAAGAAAAACATTCTACAATAAAATCAAATTTAAGCAATTTCACCAATCCACCTCTAAAGAAGACAATAGAAGGAAAACTTCAGTCTGAAGAGGTGAACCACACTCAAGAAAACACAAGGAATAAATAAAATCAGATCAATAAATCAAGAGGGGGCACACAAAAACAGGAATCAAAACACTGCTCAATTATAACTCTCAATATTACTACTCTCAATTCCCCCAATAAAAGACTAATAAACTGAATTGGAAAACAGGATCTATCCTCCTGCTACATCAAAGAAACACACCCATCAAGGATGGACTGAATCATCTCAGGGTAAAGGAAGGAAAAATATATTCCAGTTAAATGAACCCAAGAAGCGTGTAGATTTTAATACTTGACACAACAGACTTCAAACCAAAACTAATCAGAAGATACAGGGAAGGGTACTACATACTCATCAAATCCACCAAGATAATACTGCAATTCTAAACAATTATACACCAAACACAAGGGTACCCAAGTTCAGAAATACTGCTACAGCTAAAATCATACAGTAATAGTAGGTGATTTCCATACCCACTCTCATCAATAAAGGTCATCCAGATTAAACTAAACAGAGAAGTGCTGGGGTTAAATAACATCATAATTCAAATGGACCTAGCAGATATCTACAAAGAGTTCACTCAAACACACAAAAGAATAGAATTTCTTCTCAGCAGCTCATGAACCTTTCTCCAAAAACTAACAGATATAAGAAAATTGAAGCACCTTGCTCTAACCACCATGGATTAAAGTAGGATATCAACAACAGAAAGCTTACAAACTCAAGGAAGCAGAACTCAATACTGAATGAAAAAAAGTCAAGACAGAAATAAAAAAAACTTTTTGGAATAGAATGAAAATGAAAACACAACATACCCAAATCCACAGGACACAAAGAAGGCAGTTCTAAGAGACAAGTGCATAGCACTAAATACCTACATCAAAATAATACAGAGAATTCACTACATGTCATCCTGGTCTACGAAACAAGTTACAGGACTACTCAGAGACACTGCCTCAATGAGATAGGTAGATAGAAGGACCAACCAACTGACCGACCTCTCATTAGTAACTTAGTAACATACCTGAAAGTCTTAGGAAAAAAGTACTAGTGGTAGCCCAGGCCTTTAATCCCAGCAGAGGCAGACGGATCTCTGAGTTCAAGGCCAGCCTGGTCTACAGGCAAGTTCCAGGAGAACTACATGGAGAAACTATCTCAAAAAAAAAAAAAATGTACAAAAAATTAACAAAAATAAAAGAAAAAAATATGTGGGCCCCATCGATGACCTGAGGACCCATAGCCACAAATCTCCATGACTGGGGCAACAGCAGGACATCTGAGAGGAGTCTCAGGGAGGGTCCAGTGATGATGGTGGGCCACAAGTCAGAGGCCTTGAACCTGACCAACAGCACACTGAACATCTGCAAATAAAGCTGTCTGGACAAAAGGGTGTACTGCATGATACACAACAAAAGGATGTACTGCATGATACACAACAGCTCCCAATGTCACTAAGACGAATGAAGAGGCCATGGAGAGTCGAGAAAGAACAAGTGAAGCAGGGGTTTTTTGTTTGCTTTTGTTTTTAATATTCCTTTTCTTTTTTCTTTTTTTTTTTTTCTTTTTTTTTTTTTTTTTCTGAGACAGGGTTTCTCTGTAGCTTTGGAGCCTATCTTGGAACTCACTCTGCAGCCCAGGCTGGCCTCGAACTCCTGGGCTCTACCCCCGAGTGCTGGAATTAAAGATATGAGCCACCATCACCCGACTTAATATTCTTAATTGTATTTTTTTTATTTCTTATTTTTATTTGATTTTTATTATTTCTTTTTAGGTTTTCCTTGTGAAGGGACGCTGCAAGGGTGAGGAACGGATACGGAGGGACCGGGAAATGAGTAGGATTGGAATACTTGATGTAAAATTCCCAAAGAATCAATAAAAAAAATTATGTTTTAAAATAAAAAAAGTATGTGGAGCTGGTAAGATGACTCAGTGGGCAGAAGTACTCGAATGTGAGCCTGATGACCTAAGTTTAATCCTTGGGCCTTCCCTCTCACAGGTGTAGGAAAGAATGATTCCCATAAGTTGTCCCCAGACAAACAGAGTCTCAAAAGTTGTCCCCCGACCTCCACACTCACAGTATGGCACACATGTGCACACATACACACACAAAATTAAATAAATGTAATATACGTGTGTGTGTATATAATTATATATATATATATATACACACATATATATACACCATAGAACCATATGAGGTTCTCCCTTTGACTGCCCCCCTCCACCGACTTTGGTCATCTATATGGACAGAGATGCATATAGTTTTTTTTTCATTTCCTAATAGAGAAAAATCTAAAGCAGTGGTTTAGTAATTTATAATGAGTTGGAAGATGTGAGAATTTGTTGCTCAGAGTATTGAGTACTAAAATGACTGCTTCAAGTTTTGCCAGGTATATATCATTTGTTGGGTCTTTGCCATTTACAAGGGACATCCTGACTAAGGGATGAAAAGTAACAAAATCTCACAGAGTTCTATCACACATGATACTCAGCAGTGCCATCCGTGTCTCATGGTTCTCTCAGTTAATTCCTGAGGTAGCCACAGTTCTCAATAAGAGCTGCTCTCCAGTACCCTGGCATCTACCAAGGGAACGAAAAGAGGAAGCACAAGGTCCAGACATGCCTCTAAAACTAAGTCCCTTCTGATTTCAACATGTACATAAACTCTGTAAATGTAGACCATGTTCCCTCTGTGGAGCAGTTTGAGTAAGAATGTCCCCGAGAGATTCAGATGGTCAAATACTTGGTCCCAAATTGGTAGCACTCTTTGAGGAGGTTTAGGAGATCTGGCCTTGCTGGAGGATTTCAGAAAGGAGGACTCTGAGATTTCAAAAGCCACACACCATTCCCAGTTCAATCTCTCTGCTTTACGCTTGTGGTTTAAGATTTGAGTCCTCAGTTTGCTGCTCCAGTCACCATGTCTGCCTGCTGCCACACTCCTCCACCATGACAGGGATGGATCTTTATCCCTTGGGAAACTGTAAGCCCAAATAAACCCTTCCTTTTCTATATTGCCTTGGTCACTGTCTTGGCTACTATTCTATTGCTGTGACAGAAAACTATGATCAACGCAACTTATACAAGAAAACATTTAATTCGGGATTCATGGTTATAGACGGTTAGTGTCCGTGGTAAGGGAACATGGAAGCAGGCAGGCAGGTAAGCAGGCACTAGGCCTAGAGCTGAGAACTTACATCCTTATCTACAAGTAGGAGACCGAGAAAGCTAACTAGGAATGGTGTAGGCTTTTGAAACCTCAAAGCCTGCCTGCAGTAACACATCTCCAACAAGATCACTGCCCCACCTAAGTACCTGCCTTGACTTCCCTCAATGATGGGCTGCTACTTGGAAGTTTAGAATTAAATAAACCCTTTCCTCCCCAAGTTGCTCTTGGTCATGGTGTTTTAGCATAGTAATAGATACCTAACTAAGACAAAATGGGAATGGTTCTGCTCACTAACCCCCCTAGAGACCCAGTAGGAAAATATGTCCTATGATTAAAGTCAACAGGAAACTACAACACCCCAATCAATCAGGCAGGGGAACAAAGGGTCATCTTTAGAGATGAAGGTATGGGTCACTCCTCAAAAAAAAGAAAAAAAAAAAAAAAAAAAACAAGTCTGCTGAGGTGCTTGCTGAGCATGGAGGCAGGTAGAGGATAGTTTTAAATACCAGCTAAGGCTACCTGACCAGCTACAGAAAAGGACAGTAACTGGCATGAGTGTTTCTGCCCTGCTTTGTTAAAAACAAGTTTACATATATTAAGGCAGTGTTTGCATCTTCTTTCCTCTATTTCTTTATCATGTAATGTATCATCAATTGAGATAGTATCAGTGGTTAAGTATTGTAAATCTATATTACCATATTTAAAAGACCAAACATTCCTCCAGGGACCTTGCCACTTATTCAAAATTATGTAATGCATTTGTGATTGTATGTGGATGAGTTATATCACGCAAGGTAAAATTATGAACTTGTTTTTATTTTTATTTGGAAATTAAGCATAACATAAGGAGATGTGATTGTGTTAGGGGTGGACTTGTGATGCCCTAATTTTGGTTGTCAACTTGACTACATATGAATCAACTAAAATTCAAGAAACCGGGCACTCTTGTTATGGCTTTTCTAAATCAGATTATCTGAAGGAAGACCCACCCTAAACCTAGGCCACATCTTCTGATAGATATGGAAGAAGGAAAATGCTTTTTCCTAATTGTCCTTACTCTCCCTGGCAAGTTCATCTATCCTGATGCTGTAGTCAGTACCAAATCTAGTTCTTCAGGATCCCAATGTAGACCCAAAACCAGTAATTATCCAAGAATTCTCCTGGGCTCTAGCACCAGATTGGGACTGACTGCAGAGACATGTAATCTTGTAGACTGGCTGAACTATCAGATTCTTGGCTTTTCTGTCATGAGACAGCCACTGGTGGACTACTCAGACTGCATCCTATATGGCAGTGTGTGAGTCTGTGTGTGTGTGTGTGTGTGTGTGTGTGTTGTGTGTGTGTGTGTGTAGGTGTGGTTGTGTTGTGTGTGTGTGTGTGTGTGTGTGTGTGTGTGTGTGTAGGTGGGGAGGGTATTCATTCTATTCCTTTAGGTAACTAAAACATACATGAGAACCCAGAAAAGGACTGAAATATGTTGAGACTTATATATCACTAAAAGTAATCATTAAATGTCCCTGGTAAAAAGATGCTATCAATACTACATCATATCTGTGTTTTTGAAGAAAGGAAGACACAGTTAGGATGTTTCAAAGGCTATACATGTTTTAAAAAAAAAAAAAAAAAGGTACTGAGGGACTCCAGAGCAGCCTGGAAGAGGTGAATTGAACTGTTTTTGAGTTTCAACTACAATGTTTCTGAGACGCTATTGAAACAGGAAATAAATACAATATGTTAGCCAATATCTAAGAGCAAAATATCATCTAGCTGTTGATTTCATAGAATTATTTATTTTAATACTAAATGTTGGATATAGGGACCTCAATGAACAGCATTAAAGCTATCACAATTCATATGGGAATCGTTTCTTTTCAGACTCAGAATAGACAACAAGGATTGATCAAACTGGTAAACCCTCTGCTGTATTTTATATAACAGAACTTAATTCTTGAAAGCCCTATATAGCCTTTGAATCATATTAATTTTTTCAGTGCTGGGACAAAAACCAGAGTCTCATGGATGTTAGGCAAACACTGAACCACATAACCAGCCTCATTAGTAACTATTCTGATTAAGGTCCAAAGTTCCATATGCAAAGTCAAATTTAAATAATAGGAACAAATTTTAATTCATTATTTCAATAATGAATTTAATATTTTAATTCATTATTTTCTGTATTATATAGCATATGTGGGGACTATTTTAGGGCAATGAGTACTGACACTATAAAAAGCGGAAGCAGGGGCCTACTTAAACCTTTTCCCATTTGTGTTTACTATGTAGCCATTTGTTCATCTTATTACAGAAAAACACAACATACAGTACCATCCTCCTAAAGTCCACTATTAAACCTAAAGTCCAGTGGTACACATCTGTGTGAGGTAGGATCTTAAGAGTTCAAGGTCATTGGGCTGGAAAGATGGCTTAGTGGTTAGGAGCACTTGCTGCTCTTGCAGAAAGACCCAGGTTTGGTTCCCAGCACACACACAGTAGATTACAACTGTCTGTCAATTTCAGTTCTAGGATACTGATTCAACACCCTCTTCAGGTCTCTAAGGGCAACAACACATACACATGCAGATAAAAACACTCACAACATATTTTAAGAGTTCAAGGCCTGCCGGGCGGTGGTGGCGCACGCCTTTAATCCCAGCACTCGTGAGGCAGAGGCAGTCGGATCTCTGTGAGTTCGAGGCCAGCATGGGCTACCAAGTGAGTTCCAGGAAAGGCGCAAAGCTACACAGAGAAACCCTGTCTCAAAAAACAAAAAAAAAAAAAAAAAAAAAAAAAAAAGAGTTCAAGGCCAGCCTGGTCTATACAAGACCCTGTCTCAATAGAAAGAAAATAAAGATAAATAAATAAATAAATAAATCCTGATTCTCAATTCACAACCCCAGCAAGAAAGCATTAAAGTCAAAACGCCCATGGGCCTTAATAAAGACCTAGTCTCAAAAGTCCCTCACTGTATACTGTGCTGTTGAACAGATTTCCATGGGCCCTTAAAAGCAACTCACCTCCTTCAAGGATCTCTGACTAATCTATAAAAGGCTTTAGCTATCTCACACATGTTGTTGTACCTCACTTGACCAGATTATCAGATGAAATTCTCCTGTCTCAGATAGGACCAGAACTCACAGCTTTCAGAACCCAGAGAGCCTACTCATCACAACAGAGGAAAATACAACCTGGTGCCAAGACCCTGCATGGATCCCACAAAACACAACAAAATGCTGCCCTTGGCTTCCCCAATGTTCCTTCTGTAAGGTTAACAGCAGGTGACTCCGGCTTCCTGGACAACATCTGAGCCATGCTGCTATGACTGCTATGCCTATACTCAGCTGACTGACTCTGAAACTCCCCTCCCTAAATAGAAAGAACCTAGAGTCTCTTGTGTGATATTTTATTCTGACAAAGCTTGTTTGGAGTCAGACGGTAGAGCTAACCACTAGTTAACCATAGAGGTCTGAAGGTTTGTACAGAGAGGAAAAAAAATGATAAGGCAAGGCAGAGACAGGACCTCAACACAGAAGAGCTAAGAGTGACTGTGGCTGCTGCCCTGCTTCTCTGGTCTTTCAGGTTTTACCCCAGTATTTGACTCCTGGTTTTTACTGATAAGATTAATTAGATTCACCCATCTACAAATGTGTCTATAAATGTGTTCAACTTTTTGACAGTGCAACACAACAACACTGTCACTACAAAGTTTACAATTGGGACTCACACACTGAGTTACAAAAATTAAGATCTCATGTTTTAAGTCTATAATTTTGTGTTGGGGTACATTATAGTTACCTCCAAGGCACAGGTTGGACACACATAAAGGCACAGTCAGAGCTACTACCACTCCCCAGTTCTGGTTATAGCAAAACTGGCTACATTCTTTGGGTCTTGATTAAGCTGACTGACTTGTCAGTGGGCAAAGAAGAAGGGTTAAATAGATATGGGGTAAACAGAGTGAGCAACTCTGAGGAAACTGCTCAATGAATCAGAGACTAGAGGGCTCACTGCCTAGCCAAGCAAGAGAAGCATCTGCTTCACTAGAGAGGTAACACCACATCATTAACAATGGCACGCTGGGGTCTGCTATCCCTACACTGCTACCTTCCCTTACATATACTTCTCTACAAGACCTTCTCACACTAGGCCAATGCTCTACCAATAGGTTAGATGTCTAGCCCCTTATGGGACCATGCAGACCACCAGGACCTTGTCAGGTAGAAAAACCAAATGAAAAAGAAAAGATGGCAAGAACAGCCAGTGTGGAGGTCTCAGACGCCTGCAGTCTGAGGAAACAAGATCATCTGAGGAGTTGGCAAGCAAGCAGAGAGCAACCCAAGAACACAAGAGAAGGAGCCGACCAGCCACCGATCCAGGTCTCTAGCCCCTAGACCCTGGGGGCACATTACATGCCCCTCCCCTCCAGCCACTGAAGCCCCAGGGACCAGGCAGCTGCCTTTCCATGCTTGCCCCTGTGACCCCAACGACCACCGGAGTCATAAGCCCACCCTGCACCGACAGGGAACAGTCACTGGAACCAGAGACTGGACAACAGCCTCTTTCCCTGCCCCCTTGCCAAGAAAACCATCCCATGTGACACCAACAACCACCAGAGCCACAAGCCCACCCTACACCAATTGGGAACAGCTGCTCCCTGAGACAGAACCCACTAACACCAATTGGACTAAGCTGCTCCTGGAGAAACAGAGCCCATCAGCACCAATTTGACCAAGAACTCCAAGTGGACCAAGACTACCAATTGGAACAAGAGAGGCACCCTCAGACACAGACACCTGCTGCACCAAGCGGAGGAAGAGATGAGTAGACGCCAGTGCAAAAATACAGGCAACAACATAAAGACCTATTTGACACCATGAGAACCTAGTGGTTCTACACCTGCAAGACCTGAGCATACCAATGCAGAAGAAGCAGAAGAATTTAATCCTAAAAATGAGTTTAAGAAGATGATAGAGGCCCTTAAAGAGGAAATGAAAAATTCCCTTAAAGAAATGAAAAACTCCCTTTAAAAAAAATGAAAAATTCCCTTAAAGAAATGAAAGAAAAAACAAACAAAAAAATTGGAAGAAATCAAAGAAGGCCAAGAAAAAGGAATTAAAAAGATGAAGGAAACAATTCAAGATTTAAAAACTGAAATCGAGACAATAAAGAAAACACAAACAGAGGGAATGCTGGAAATAGAAAATCTGAGTAAACAAACAGGAACTATAGGTGCAAGCATAACCAAGAGAATGCAGAGATGGAACAGAGAATCAGAAATGAAAAGGGGGACATAACAACAGACACAGGAAATCCAGAGGCTCATCAGGTCATACTGCAAAAACCTCTACTCCACAAAATTGGAAAATCTGAAAGAAATGGACAATTTTCCGAATAGGTACCACATACCAAAGTTAAATCATGACCAGATAAACCATTTAAATAGACCAATAACACCTAAGGAAATAGAAACGGTCATTAAAATTTCCCAACCAAAAAAAGCCCAAAACCAGATGGTTTCAGCACAGAATTCTAACAGATTTTCAAAGAAGAGCTAATTCCAATACTATTCAAATTGTTCCACACAACAGAAACAGAAGGAACATTACCAAACTCTTTTTATGAGGCTACAGTTACCCTGATACACAAACCACACAAAGATGCAACAAAGAAAGAAAATTACAGACCAATCTCCCTCATGAACTTTGATGCAAAAATACTCAATAAAATATTGGCAAACCGAATCCAAGAACACAGCAAAAAAATTATCCACCATGACAAAGTCAGCTTCATCCCAGGGATGCAAGGATGGTTCAACATAATATGTCAATGTAATACACCATATAAACAAACTGAAAGAAAAAAAAAAAACACACATGATCATCTCATTAGATGCTGAAAAAGCCTTTGACAAAATCCAACACCCCTTCATGATAAAGGCTCTAGAGAGATCAGGAATACAAAGAACATACCTAAACATAATAAAGGTAATTTACAACAAGCCAACAGTCACCATCAAATTAAATGGAGAGAAACTCAAAGCAATTCCACTAAAATCAGGAACAAGACAAGGCTGTGTACTCTCCCCATATTTATTCAATATAGTACTTGAAGTTCTAGCTAGAGAAATAGACAATTAAAGGAGATCAAAGGGATAGAAATTGGAATGTAAAGGAAGAAGTCAAGCTTTCACTATTTGCAGACGATATGATAGTATACATAAGTGACCTCAAAAATTCTACCAGGGAAATCCTACAGCTTATAAACTCCTTCAGTAAAGTGGCAGGATACAAGATCAACTCAAAAAAAATCAGTAGCCCTTCTATACACAAATGATAAAAGGGCTGAGAAATAAATCAGACAAACATCACCCTTTACAATAGCCACAAATGATATAAAATACCTTGAGATAACACTAACTAAACAAGTGAAGGACCTGTACAATAAGAACTTTAAGTCTCTGAAGAAAGAAAATGAAGAAAATATCAGAAAATGGAAAGATCTCCCATGTTCATGGATAGGCAGGATTGACAATAGTAAAAATGGCAATCTTACCAAAAGCAATCTACAGATTCAATGCAATCCCCATCAAAATCCCAACACAATTCTTCACAGACTTGGAAAGAACAATAGTCAACTTCATGTGGAAAAACAAAAAACCCAGGACAGCTAAAAGAATCTTGTTTAATAAAGCAACCTCTGGAGGCATCACCATCCCTGACCTCAAACTCTACTATAGAGCTATAGTAATAAAAAAAGCTTGGTACTGGCATAAAAAACATGTAGACCAATGGAATCGAACTGAAGACTCTGACATTAATCCACACACATATGAACACCTGATTTTTGACAAAGGAGCCAAAACTGTACAATAGAAAAAAGAAAGTATCTTCAACAAATGGTGCTGGCATAACTGGATGTCAACATGTAAAAGATTGCAAATAAATCCATATCTGTCACCATGCACAAAACTCAAGTCCAAGTGGATCAAAGACCTCAACATAAATCCAGTTACACTCAACTTGACTGAAGAGAAAGTAGGAAATAGTCTTGAATACATTGGCACAGGAGACCACTTCCTAAATATAACACCAATAGCACAGACACTGAGAGCAACAATTAATAAATGGGACCTCTTGAAACTGAGAAGCGCTCGCGCGCTCTCTCTCTCTCTCTCTCTCTCTCTCCCCACTCTCCTCTCCTCTCTACACACACACACACACACACACACACACACACACACACACACACACACACAAATAATAAACAGGCCTAGGTGTGGAGGACCAAGAAGCAAGACAGATGGATCACTGTGATTCCAAGGCCAGTCTGGTATTGAGTCTTAGGCCAACCAACCACTGTTACACAGAAAGACCCTGTCTCAATATTAGTAACAATAATAAGCTTAAGGATATTTGAGCCAACTGACCAAAGGTGAGTTTTGGAGCAACATGGAAATCTGCTTTTTCACACTGACTTTTTTTTTTTTTTTTTTTTTGGTTTTTCAAGACAGGGTTTCTCTGTGTAGGTTTGCGCGTTCCTGAAACTCACTCTGTAGCCCCAGGCTTGCCTTGAACTCACAAAGATCCACCTGCCTCTGCCTCCCGAGTGCTGGGATTAAAGGCATGCACCACCACTGCCCGGCTTTACACTGATATTTTTTAACCCAAAAGTTACTTATCAAAATTAAAATTCTTTTAAATGTACAGAAAATTGCAAAATAACATGCCTTTTTCACTAGAGATACTTGATGTAAGATAGTATAAAAATGTTTGTTCAGTCACATTTGTCACATTTGTCCCATTTTTAAAGTAAGCATGTTGAAGGATACGTCATGAAACTAATGGCTATAGATCTAGGGAATTTCCCAACGGAGCTCTCTTCCACTGGTATATACTTTTTAATTTGTCTCGTGTGGGTGTCTCCTCTATTCGGTGATTGGGTAGAACAGCAATCTGTATCATGAACATTCAAGTTGGCTTATTATAACTGTCAGTTCAAGGAACGTGAATCCAGCCATTTAATTCCACCAAATTAAGTTGTCGAATTTCTTGAAAGCTGTGAAAATCATTCCCTACTCTGAGATTTTACTTGGAAGTATAGCCTTCAACAGATTTGTAGTCTCCATAAATATATATATATATATATATATATATATATATATATATATATGTCTTTACTGTTATTTTTCTGAACTAGATGTTCACTAAATGAGGCTGATAGCCATTAGACTGCCGGTAAGTTTCTACACTCACCTTGTGAATGGTTACTCCAAACCTGGCTTGCACAGTGACAGTGACCAACGGCTTAGGACCCAATTTCCCTTACTGTCCTTTCCACTGCTTAGGATCAGACCAGGACCAGGAGGTGTCTTGTTCAGTATTTTGGTTTTGTTTTGTTTTGTTTTTCGAGACTGTTTCTCTGCCTAGCTCTGGCTGTCCTGGAACGCACTTTGTAGACCAGGCTGACCTCAAACTTTAGAGATCTGCTTGCCTCTGCTTCCAAAGTGCTGGGAATGAAGGCGTGCACCACCACGCCTGGCCAGTGTGGTCATTTTAAAATTATTCTGGGCTGACACGATTCTGGTTCTCAGGCTTACAACAGGTCTGCCCACTCCCACTGTGACTTGGTGAATCTAGACTTCCTCAGCTGTACATTAACATTTTTGTTTAATCACACTTTGACAATTTTTCTTGTTAGGAACATCTCATTCTGTTGTCACAGCTAGCCCAGATCTCACAGGCTCCAGCTATTCTGTTCCTCAGTCTCAGCAGGTAGGACTAACCCATCAGCTCTCATCAGCTAGGTTACTGCTGTGACTTTAATAGGATAAATCCAAAGGAGGAAGACCTCAAAGTTCGAATAGTTCAACATATGGTTGTCTTACAATGGTTGAGCTTGGTACATGGATAGAAAGAGATCACATTAAGCAAGAAACCAACAAATATTGTCTTCTCTAATAAAATCTAGATTTAAAAACAAAAAGGCCAGGCACAGTGGTTCATCCATGCTTGTAATCCAAGCACCAGGGAAGCTGAAGCTTGACTGTACTGGGTCACACAGTGAGTTGTCAGGCTAGCCTTGACTACAGACCTTGTCTAAAAAATGAATAAATAAAATAATCATAATGAAGCTAAGAGATGGCTCAGAAATTAAGAACACTGGCTGCTCTTTAAAGGACCAGGATTCAATTCCCAGCACCAACAGAGCAGCTCATGACAATCTGTAACTCCAGTTACAGGGAATCTGATATCCTCTTCTGGCCTCCATGAAAATTCCACTTACAGGGTGCACAGATCTACTACACTCAGACAAAATACTCAAACATATATTTAAAAAAAAAAAAAAAAGGTTTTTAAAATAATAGTAATAATAATGAGAAAATAAATTTAAAAAATTGAGGCTGGAGAGATACAGAATGGTAAGTGCTGCTCTTTTCAGAGGAACAGCTGTTTCCAGCACCTATAACAGGTGGCTCACAGCTACCTGTAAGTCCAGCTTCAGGTGATCATTAATTCACCCTCTTCTGGCCTCTAAAGAAAGGCATACACACACCCAAAGATACACATACATACATACATACATACATACACACACACACACACACACACACACACACACACACACACACACCTCTTTTTAAAGTTTTTTTTTTTTTTTTAATGTTTTGCCTGCGTGTACATGTGGAGGCTAGTGCCCCTCCAGGCCAAAAGAGGATGTCCAATCCTCTGGAACTGGAATTACTGATGGTTGTGAACCACCTCATGGATGTTGGGAACTGAACCCAGGCCACCTACAAGAGCAACAAGTGCTCTAAAACAGAGCCATCTCTCCAGCCCCAATAAACTTTGTTTTTAAAGAAAAACCTATACGAGGGACTATTTAACAAAAAGATGAGAAGAGGCAAGAGAGCATAAGATCAAAATACACAATGTGCATGTATGAACATATAATGAAACCCATTGTTTTCCTGCAATTTAACACAACGTAATGATTTTAAGTTTTCCTGAAACATGCCCCTCCACAGAGAAAATAATAAAGTTCAAATATACTATTTTAGAAAAATAAAGCTCCATCCATTCCTTAATAGTGTTCCACTTATTTATTCAACTATGTGTATGTGTTTATGAGTGAAAGCCCCTGGTCTCCCCATCCCCTCATGGCTGGAGTTACAGTGTTATGAGCCACTAACAAGAGTGCTGGGAACCAAATTCAGGTCCTCCGGAAGTGCCATGTGAGCTCTTAACCACTAAGCCATCTCTCCAGCCCCTAATTCCAGTTTTTTATAAGCCATCACTTCAGTGCCAAGTCCCCTGTTTTTCACTTGTGAACACTTTCTTGTTGGGATAAAGAGAAGGGGTAAGGGATGATTTGCGGTCTGCACAACACACGAATATGCACACCCTGAGCATTTACATTTTTCTCTGACTAAATGTAACATGCCAAAATGATGCAGGATACGTTTAAAAAAAAAAAAAAAAACCGAACTAATGGAATGTATCTGTTTCCCAAAAGGAAGGATGCTAAAACCTAATCGTAAATAGTGAGACGGGCTAGAAAGACAGGGGTAAGAGGACATGAAAAAGAAGCCCCTCATCCTGAGACTTTTCCTGTCCATCAGCTTCTACCCACTGCTGCTCACCGGTAAGCGCCAGGCTGGCCAGGTCCGTGGGGCGACGGGTCGCCGAGCCGGACTCCAACGGCAGAAATCCTTTTCCTTCTGGAAAAGCAAAATTTTTTGTAAGATTACCTTAAAGGCGTTCGAGGCAGCAAGGACTATATTCGAAGGCACAGGGAGAGCAAGGCACATTTAGGCGAAATGGCCCCCGGCCGGACCGGAGGACCGTTGGGTCCGAGCCTCGGAGAGGCGCCGGGGCGAAACGCGCGGCTGGGGACGAGCGGGGTCCCCAGGAAGGCCACCCCCGGGCCTCACTCCCCACCTCCGCCACCGCCCATCCCCTCACCCGGCCTCACAGAGCCCGTCCAAGCCAGCCCGCCACCAGGGAGAAAAGAGAACGGGGCCGCGCGAAGGCACACCGGAAGAGACGGAGACGAGCTGCGGTTCACTTCCGCTTGCCGAGTCGGAACCTTTCCGGACTGGAAATTTCGGCTCCCTGGACCTGGGTGCAGATTGATTCCGAAGCGGGGGTTAAAAACCGTGTCAAAGGACGAGACTGAAGTTAGAGCAAGATTTCCGGCGAGGACGGCCTTTCCCGATGACCAATCCCACAGCGAGATCAAACACAGACCGGGAAGTACGGGGTCTCAGGAGGCTCACAAGCCTTTCCTCCTGCCTCCTCTCGGTTCCTGTTCTTCCCTTGTTGACAAGCTGCCAGATCTGTGAACCTGCCTGTCGCCTCCACTCAACCACAGCAGTCTTTAGGCTTTCATTTGTATTGTCTGGACATCATGCTAAATTCTAACCGTTGATGGTGAGACGGGCCAGAGGGACAGGGAAAATGAAGACATGAAAAAGGAAAGAAACTCCTCCCCCTGAGACTTCCTGATGGAAATTTTAAAATGTGAACACAGGTGATAAACAGACAAAAATTGCGTACAAAGAAAAGTTGTGTTTTCCTAAAGACATCTCAAACCAATATGTTAAAACAGATTTAAAAACAAAATATCAGAGCCAGAAATGACACATGCTGCAATCACAGCACCCCGAGGAAGAGGCAGACACTCTCCCTGAGTTCAAGGTCAGCGAGATCTACATAGCAAGTCCAGGCGAGTCGGGGCTACACAATGATAACCCGTCTGAAATAAAAATGAAAATAATATGGCAACAAAGAAATGGTACTTACTTAGGGCCAAAATGTCTATAATCTTGAATTTTACCATATTAGCGCTCCTCTCAACCCTAAATCTGAACAAGGCTTTTAAAACCACCGTACAATTTCATTTGCAAATAGAAATTCATTAAGAAGAGCTAGTAAACCAGCTCATATATTGTACTAAATTTTTAAATATTCTTTAAATTTTCAGCTTTGCTCAATATTTAAACCTTACTATACATCACATCCTTTGCAAAATATTACTTAGAAAGCCACAAGATCATTCATACATGCAGTGATATGTCTATGTGCACTGAAGACGCCCTATATGAAACACCCTGTAGAAGTCCACACCTGTGTCTTGGTGTGTACTGTCTTTTTCCTATATAACTTTTTCCTATATAACTTTCTGTCCAAATGTCAGTTGTGAGGGAAACATCTAAACTGACACTCTCAGCAGCCTGTGGAGTTTCCATATATTTTTTTTAATTTTATTAAAATACTACATTGTTACTTCTAGTCCCTCTCTTCTCCCCAAACCCTCCGATGTCCTTCTAATTTTTTTGAGAGGATGTCTCACTATGTAGTCCTGGTTGGCCTGGAATTCCCTATGTAAACCATTCTGGTCTAGAACACCCCTAGAATTTCCTACACCAAAGGTATTCAGTCATATCCCATTGTTGTTGTTGTTTTGGTTTGGTTTCTTGGTTTTCTTTTTTGTTTTTTGTTGTTGTTTTGTTTGTTTGTTTTTTGCCTTCTGGGATCATGGAAATGGGAGGCCCACAGGACTGTGTTGCTAAATGATGAGGTCAATGCATTTTTATATCAGAATAAGAAGGCAACACCAAACTTCCATAGTAGGCTTTGTTTTGTTTTGTTTTAATTTTGACACATTGTTTTACATGATATATTTCCCAATTTTTAAGGGAAAAGATTAAAAGTTTCACAGCCATGTGTTTTTAACACTAGCTACAGATCAATGGGAACTGACGCTTTGAAATGGCTGACTTGGAAAGTTCACGTGAGTGTGCAGCAGCCCAGGGAAAACTTGGAAAAGTACAGATTCAAACAGTACCCAAATAATAGAGTGCCAGGTAGTAGACAGGCTGCTGCCAGCAGGCAGCTACAACAGCTGGGAGCAGAGAGAAGTCAGACTTCTTAGGTAGGAGGCTGGAGATGGGGGCTATGTTGGGTCTTAATGCCTGCTCTTCCTGCCTGGCATCTCCAATCCTGTTTTTCTCTGAGATAAAGTGTGCTCTCCCTTCTCAACACTCCTGTGCTCCATGTCTGTTGTATGCTTCTGTTTCTGGCCCACTGAGAACAGTTACACTTAACATAGAGAGAGTAAGGGAAGGAGCAGGCTGATGCCAGCCCTTTCTAAGTTCTGTCAGCTCTAGCACCGTAGTTTAATAATTTATTTACTTTTATTTCACGTGCATAGGTGTTCTGCCTGCACGTATGTCTGTGTGAGAGTGTCAGATCTTAGAATTACAAACAGTTGTGTGCTGCCACGTGGGTGCTGGGAATTGAAACCGGGTCCTCTGGAAGAGCAGTCAGTGCTCTTAACCACTGAGCCATCTCTCCAGCCCCAGCACCACAGTTTTTAAAGACTGATATTTTTAATGTATATAAGTGTCTGCATGTATTTTATGTGTACCATTTGCATGCCTGATGTCCTAGGAGGCCAGAAGAGAGTATTAGATTTCCTGGAACTAGAGCTATGCATGTTTCTGAGCGAGCAGGTGGGTGCTGGGAACTGAACCCAGGTCCTCTGCAAGAGCGGCAAGTGCTCTTAACCACTGAGCGAGTTCTCTGACCCCTAACAGCATAACATCTCCTTGCCCTTCAAGGCCAACTAGGTTTCAGGGAACTATGGGTCATCTCTCCAAATGTCTATTAACTATGGAGAGTCACCTGTTTTCTTGCTCAGAGAGGCCATGGGGGCCCCACCTAGTGAACTTTAACCAGTAACCAGTCTACAAGGAGCTCAATACAGAGGAAAATGCTCTCCATACTTCTAAGCAGAGCCATGGTCAAGCAAGACTTTTGAGTTATTCTCTCATAGATGGAACAACTAGTAAAAGAAAGGCTAGAGAGAGGTTCCTCTCAGGGTCAAGTGACCCCTAAGGACTAGATTTTCAACTGGCCATAACAGTAAAAAGGACATGATTAATTTTGGCCACCTGCATGGTTTTAAACACCCAGCAGGAAAGTGTAAACAAAGACTAAAATCACCATTATATTTTTTCATGATCTAAGGCAGTGGTCCTCAGCCTTCCTAATGTTTCAACCCTTCTAATACAGTTCCTCATATTTTGGTGACCCTAACCATGAAATTATTTTCATTGCTACTTCATAACTGTAATTTTGCTACCATCATGAATCACAATGCAAATATCTGTGTTTTCTGATGCTCTTATGCAACCCAGAAGGGGCACGACCCACAGGTTGAGAACCTATGGTCTAAGGACTCATACTTTATAGACATTAACCTTAAACCTATACGGGATGTCACTATCTTCCACAGACTGGCCCATCGGGGGTACCATGACTGTAGGGGGACCAGAGCTTGGGTAGTCAGGAAGGCAAGGATTCGGCGATTGACAGACAGACAACACACTCAGAAGTGGTTTGAATCTGCTGCAATTTTACTTCTGCAAATCAGTAGTTTATATACAGAAAAGAAAACTATCAATTCATACAAGGAGCAACAAGAGCTTGGCAATAATTCAATTACATCATCTTTAAAAAACAGCAAGCACACAATTATTAATCGGCGCTAGACATGTCCCTTCACTCACAAGAACTTTATGACCCAAAGAGCAGTCTGTGTTTTTTAAACATAGTACAGTCCCTAGACTTGTGTAGGCTTCTTGCAGCTGTGTCCTTCATCTTTATCTCAGCCGCTCGCTAGTTTATTATTCATTTTTACTTTTTTGGTTCTCATGACCCACTTAGCCAATTTGGATGTTGCAGATCCTCCCTAAGTCTTTCTTTAGTTCTTTTATCACATATCTGTTTTAATATAAAACCTTTTTACCTGCTGGAATATGGACTCTTGTACTTTTACTACTGTAAGAGGAAGGGGTTCTGCTATAGTCCTTAAGTTTCTCATGCTGAACTTCCTAAACAAAGGGGCCCACCATCTGCCTCCTATGAGATAATGTCTTCTGCCATAAATCACTTTAGTTGGGATTCCTAAAGGATTCCTAGTGGGTGAGTGTTCATTCCCTAGAAGTGCCTGAACTATTATACTTTCTATTATCTAGCAGCTTGGGGTCTTTAAGGAATAGCTCATTCTGCTATATCTAAATAAGGTCCATATCCAGCTTCCCCTTTCCTCCATAGTTCACAACCCAAGCATTCATTAATTTTGGCTGTGTTTTATAGATTAATTAGAACATTATCAGAAAAGCGGTTATATACAACCCATAGCCCAGGGAGCTCATGATCGTGAAGCACGTCTTCTTCGAGAAGGAAGCATAACACGGGCACTCTGCCAGGGACCTCCAGGGAGCTTAGTCCCATGGGACACGTATCTCCCATCCGCTATTATTGACATAATTGTTCATGTCACACGGACGACACTGGAGTTGGTGTGGCAACTATCACTGGTGATTTTCTTCTTGATAAAAAAAAAAAAAATGCTGCCCACATTCAAGACTTTATACATGTCACTGCAGCCAAGAAAGGCAAGACCACTTTTTAACCTAAAAATTAAATGATGGCTTTCTCATCTCTCCCTCTCTAGAAGCCATTTGGGAGGGAACTCATACTGCTTCTCACCACTCCACAGTTATTAAAGGGCCTGAAAGCAGATCCTGAGTTCAGCACTCTGGGAAACAGCCTTAGGAGCCAAAGAAAATTGAGAAGAAGTCCAATAGATGGATGCCCCGTGGGCCCATCAAAATATTTTAATGGACTTTGATTTAGGCATTTAAAAATATCCTCTGTGCCTTCTCCAGACTCCCTGCCTAGGACTTGTAACACGATCCCTCTTGCCTTCACTTCTTCACATCTTTTTCCAAGGACCAGGAAAGAACCTCCTTATCTTTATACACCTGTCTGTTAGACAAATGAAACTACAGATGCACTTACGGGGCCTTTAGATAGGCCTACTGGAGGGTTCCCCTGCCACACCTGGTGACCCCATCCAGTTGGAAAAAGCCAGATAAGTCTTTGCTTCTGCTCCATAACAGCAGTTAGGGCTACCTCTTCATGGGAGGGGGAGTTGATTTTTTAACATTGTATGACAAAGAGGTGGGAATTTTAAGAAATATATTTCTTCTATAAAAGTTACTCAGCCCAGGACTTCCCTTCTGGACCAGAGGTGAGTGTCCGGGCTCAGCCTAGACCCCATCCCTGGGCACCCGCCACTCCAGGGAAGACCTGCCCAACTTGGCCCCAGGTTCTGACCACCTGGGAGGTTCCCTTCTAACCCTACCAGGAAGGATCCCCTTCTCCAAGACCCCCGGCAGACCCTGCAATCTCCACACCCTGCCCCCATGCCCATCCGCCCGAGACCCCAGCCACTTCCTGAGACTTAGAGACCAGCCCTCCAGCTCCCATCCTGCCCCGGATTTCCCTTCTGGACAAGAGCTCCCATCCTGACCCAGACTTCCCTTCTGGATAAGAGCGCCCACCCTGCCCCGGACTTCCTGTCTGGACAAGAGTTCCCATCCTGCCTCGGAGTTCCCATCTGGACAAGAGAGAAAGACTTCCTGAATCTGTCAGCACTGTCTGAACCAAGTGCGCTGATAAGACCAAGAATGAACCACAAGGAGATGGGCAGACATCAAGGCAGAAGAACATACAACAAAATGAAGAGCAATACAGCATCACCAGAACCTAGCCCTCCTCCAACATCTAGACCTGAACATCAAAAATTGGAAGAAGCAGAAGAAAACAGCCTATGAATAACATTATGAAGAAGGTAGAGGCTTGTATAGAGGAAAAGACAAAAAAATGGGAAGAACGCTATAAAAAACTAGAGGAAAGGACAAATAAAGTAGAAGAAAACAATCAAGTCCTGGGAGAAAACAATAAAGCACTGAAAGAAAATCATGAAAAAGCAATGAAACAAATGAAGGAAACAGTCCAAGACCTGAAAAGGGAAATAGAAAAAATGAAGAAGACACAAACAGAGGGAATGCTGGAAATAGAAAATCTGAGTAAATGATTGGGAACTTCAGATGCAAGTATAACCAACAGCATGCAAGAGATGGAAGAGAGGATCTCTGGCGTTGAAGATACAGTAGAAGAAATAGATTCATCAGTCAAAGAAAACACTAAAGCCAACAAAGTCATGAACCAAAATATCCAAGAATTTGGGACACCATGAAAAGACCAAACCTACGAATAATAGGGATAGAAGAAGGAGAAGAAGACCAACTCAAAGGCACAGAAAATATATTCAACAAGATCGTAGAAGAAAACTTTCCCAACTTAAAGAAGGAAATGCCTATGAAGATACAAGAAGCCTATAGAACACCAAACAGGCTAGGCCCCCCAAAAAGTCCCATCACCACATAATAATTAAACAACTAAATGTACAGAATAAAGAATATTAAGAGCAGCAAAGGGGGCTGGAGAAATGGCTTAGAGGTTAAGAGTACTGACTGCTCTTCCAGAGGACCTGAATTCAATTCCCAGCAACCACATGGTAGCTCACAACCATCTGTAATAAGGGCTGGTGCCCTCTTTGGGTCATACATGCTATATACATAATAAATAAATAAAAATTTTAAAAAATTGTGATGCTTTAATCTTAAAAAAAAAAAGCAGCAAAGGAAAAAGGCCAAGTGACTTATAAAGGCAAACCCATCAGAATAACACCCGATTTCTCAATGGAGACTTTGAAAGCCAGAAGGACCTGGACAGATGTAATGCAGACACTAAGAGACCATAGATGTGAGCTGAGACTAATATACCCAGCAAAACTTTCAATCATCATAGACGGAGTGAACAAGACATGCCAAGACAAAACCAGATTTAAATAATACCTATCCACAAACCCAGCCCTACAGAAAGCACTAGAAGGAAAATTCCAACCGAAGGAAGTCAGATACACACATGAAAACACAGGCAACAGATAAAGCCACAGCAGTAAACCCCAAAGAAGAGAAGTACACACACACTACCACCAAAAAATAACAGGAATGAACAATCACTGGTCATTAATATCCCTTAATATCAATGGACTTAATTCGCCTATAAAAAGACATGAGCTTCCAGAATGGATACAAAAGCAGGACCCATCTTTCTGCTGCATACAAGAAACACATCTCAAATTCAAAGATAGACACTACCTAAAAATAAAAGGCTGGGAAAAGACTTTCCAATCAAACGGTCTTAAGAAACAAGTGGGTGTAGCCATCCTAATATCCAGCAAAATAGACTTCAAAATAAAATCAATCAAAAGAGATCAAGAAGGGCATTACATACTCATCACAGATGATCC